>NC_138103.1:54404689-54599689 GCF_964146895.1 Miniopterus schreibersii
AGTGGAAAGATGTGAAACAATAAATAAGTCAATACAACAATTAGCAAGGAAATAACAGAGCAGAGTATTGGAATAGAAGCAAAATGGTATTCAGAGAGGAATCAAAAAAAAAGAGGCCCTTTTACACAGGATTGTCAAAAAAGGTCTCTCTAAGGGGGAAGCATTTTTGCTGAGACCTTAGACATGAGAAGAGCATTCCAAGTAAAGACAATAGCCAGTTCCAAAGCCCTGATGTGGGAATGAGCCTGGCATATTTGAGAAACAGAAAGAAGCAAAGTTGGCTTCCTGGGCATGCAACCTGGGGGGTTACACAGGGTTTCCATGCTCAGAAGGGCCCCGTTTAATGTTCTCCTGTTGCCATCTTGGAATTCTTATGTTCCCATAAATTATGTTCCTGTAAATTCCTGGAAAGAAATCTAATAGTTAGAGTGGGGGGTGTGGAGTGTATGTGCACCTGCACGTGTGTGTTGGAATGGGGCAGGTGTGCATAAAAATAAGGTCAGTAAGTGATATTTCTGGGCATTAGTATAGTTTATGAAGGATTGATTGCACTTTACAATGCAGCCTTTTTTGTCTGCATGGTAGAAAGTGGGAGCACTGTTTTGTTCTATATTTACCCAAATCTTCACATACGGATGATACACTCCTCAAGGGTAATATTGGTCTCTTCTGTGTATTGTGTACACTTCATAACACTGTGCGATTAGCTATTCCACAAATACTAATTGCAGCTAAGAGGAATTTTCCATCTCTTTTAACCTGATAGGGCTTTTTTGGAAAAAAAATAATAAGGCATTTAGTGTTCACATTTGAATTTTTGTTTTCCTCCCACAGTTAAATTGTAGTAGCAAATCTGCATGACCTTTTAATAGTCAGGCCAAATCACATCAAATTGCTGATATTCAGCCATATTTTGGACCTAGAAAATGGCAATTTCAATAGTTCATGGCAGATTGAAATCGCAGGTTTATTTAAAGAAGTAAAATAGGAACCTGACAAGCATCTTTGTAACCCCTGCAGGATTTATTTAAAAGGGAGAAGAAACAGCTAGCGCAGGGCTGTTCATTAGCGCACCACGCTGAGCAGGGCTGTCGGGTCCGCACCCGGGGGCCTCCTTAGAGGTGAAGCCTCGCCGCAGCGAGGCCGTTCTGCCAGTCAGCAGCTCCCCTCCCCCACTGTGTCTTGACACCCACTTTCTGCTACATTCTGCATTATAGCAACTGGTGAGTTGCCAGGATTTACTATGTGAGTGGCCTAGGTCCATGTCATAGTTCAGAGTTGCAACAGGTGACAGGGCTTTGGTCGACGTGTTGTTATTTAATGATGACCTTTCTTCTGAGCAAATCCACTTGCATTTGTTGATGGTTATGATGATTTACCCGATGAGCACTAAGTGCAATGACATTATACGGTCATGTGACAGAATCTGGGCAGCAGAGGTCTATGTCATATCAGGATTTCTCTGATCAGCACAAAGAGGTGATTTTATCATTCAAGCTGACAAATTCTCAAAAGCCTCTTCCGTATGAGGTGCTTTTGTTGTTTGCTTCTTAACTTTTCTTTTGGTTATTGGTTCTAAATAATCATTGTCAAGTTGCTTCATATCGGGTATTCTTTTGCGTTTTAGAATACAATAAAATCCATTAGTATATGGTTCTTCCTCTTGCATGTTCCATTTCTGCATTTTATTGTTTTCTTTGGTTTCCCAAAATCTCCTACACTTTGAACGTTTTGAACCTAACTACACCTTTTTGAGTCAGTAGTGGGATTATGAAGTAATTTCTTAGTAACACAACAAAAATGAAAAACTTCTAAGAAGTTTTAGTCTTACCTCAAAGACATTTTTCTTTTAATTTTTTTTGTTGTTGTTCAAAATATTACAGATGTCCCTTTTTCTCCCCATTGACCCCTTCCACCCATCCCCCTCCCCAGTCCCTCTCCCCACCATTGTCTGTGTCCTTGGGTTGTGCATATATGCATATAAGTTCTTTGGTTAATCTCTCCCCCTCCACCCACCTTCCCTCCTCCATCCCTCTGATATTTGTCAGTCTGATCCATGCTTCCATGTCAGTGAATCTATTCTGTTCATCAGTTTATTAAGTTCTTTAGATTCCACATATAAGTGAG
This sequence comes from Miniopterus schreibersii, assembly GCF_964146895.1. Taxonomy (NCBI): domain Eukaryota; kingdom Metazoa; phylum Chordata; class Mammalia; order Chiroptera; family Miniopteridae; genus Miniopterus; species Miniopterus schreibersii. The sequence goes on from NC_138103.1 coordinate 54,406,817, forward strand.
ACCGTGTGATGTTTGTCTTTCTCTGCCTGGCTTATTTCTCTTAGCATAATATTTTCCAGATCCATCCGTACTCTCCCAAAGGGTATGAGATTCTTCCTCTTTACAGCCGCATAGTATTCCATGGTGTAAATGTGCCACAGCTTTTTCATCCACTCATCTACTGATGGGCACTTGGGCTGTTTCCACATCTTAGCTATTGTAAACTGTGCTGCTATGAACATAGGGAAAAAAAACACCTAACCATTTCTTAAATATATTCATTATTCACCTCTTTATTTTCCCACTAACTGTCCACGGTCTTCTGCTGATAGGTGATTATATATTATCTACTCAATTCCAGAACCCTGAGTTAGAAGATTGTGCTTGAATTACTTTCCTATGCTCAAGCTGCACAGGACCTCCAAATTTTAAAAGTGAGAAAATATCCAATCATTTGGATATTGTAATCTATATAGTTTTCCTCCTGAACTTTACTCTGGCACTAGAAATATTTCTCCAATGAATGAATGAATGAATGAATGAATGAATGCTCTCAAGGAACTTATGGTCTAGTGATGGAATCAGACAGACAATGGTAGCAAAATAAGATGTGCTATGATAAGGGGAAGTACAAGTATTTACAAATGTTTAGAGCAGGAATTTGTAATCTGGCCTTGGGGAGTCAGGGAAGGCTTCCTGACATCTAAGCTGAAATTAAACCTATTTCAAAGTCTGCACATGCCTCATTTTCCCCTAGACTCGTGCAACCCTAAATAAATGGCTGATATACTTCAAGATTACTTTCCACAGAGCACGGTGCCCCTTCCTGTGTTCTACGCCTTTCACTTTTCCATTCCCTAAGAACGTGTTCTACTCTCTGGCTACAAAGGGCTTGTTTAAACCTTTCATGCTGCTTTATTACCAACCAAAAGTTGTGTGTTCTGTGATTGATTACATTGGGCACATAAATTGTGAGAAAAGATGTAAATAATGTGATAAACTGCTATGTTCAAAGACAGCTTTTAGAGACAGAGTTTTCACTTAATCCAAAGGAGTGACTCTAATGTTGGGAGTTTCCATGGTTATGGCAGGTGAATGGAAGGTGTTTTTGAATCAGAGGCTATCGGGAGCTTCCTCGATATTCCACGAAGAAGCAAACTGCACACATTTGCCACAAGTTTGTCCTTCTAGAAGCAATCTTCTTATTTATTCGATGGGGAAAATGGAGAAGGGAGGAAAATCAAAGAGGTTTAGAAGTAGAAATATAAACAAGGAAATGATCAAATATCTTCCACCTTCCTTTCCAACTGTAATTTCTGCTACTTCTTAGAATAAGTGACACCTTCATTCTACAGCCAGCCTTACCCAGTCAAGGCAGCGTGATACTGTGCAGCAGGAGCATGGACCATGGTGTCATAGAATTTGGGGTGTGAATCTTGGCTTTGCTAGTTGCTAACCGTATGGCCTTGGGCAAGTCACTCAACCTCTCTGCACCTGAGTTTTGCTCAGATATAAACACATTAATACCTCACTCACAGAACAGGTATGGGGATTATATGAGATAACTAACATCTGCTATACACATGTGTTATAGCAGAGTGGTTGTTATATTGGGAAAGTTCTACCGGAATAGTTTATGAACAAAGGGGACAATTACTGTAAAAATAGACAAAGTAATAAGTACAGAACAGTTTTAATCTTTAAGAGAATTCCTGTGAAGTTTTATTTGCTTATTATATGCATCCCACCTGCCCCAACCCTCCGCCTCAAACCCAGCTCAAGTGTATTAAACCCAGCTCAAGTGTATTGAGAGCCAGGGTGAAGGTGTAGAGGAAGAGATTTGGGTTGCTATATAGTAAGCTTGTCAGTGCTCATGCTCTGCGACCAAAGATATACTTTTGACCTCTCTCACATGTGGTAGAAACTATTGCTCCGGGAACCCCACTTCTAAGGACGGGACACTTTTATGCAAGAGAGAAGCTCTTGTCCACTTTGTCACTTGGCAAAAGATTTTGCTGTGCTTCTTCCTGACAGCAGGAGAAAAGGTAGCTCCCTTTTATTATGATCACCTCATATTTTATTGTCCCATCAAAACAATAAAATGCCCCTGAAAATTGTTCCCAGGCTCTGTTTTTATATATATGGAAGAAAATCTCATTGTTGAACTGAAGTACCGTTATTATGACATTACTCACTGAGTTTCTGTAAAGCTTGGCTTTCCGAACAGAAGGCTGATTATGAATCTGTGTCGTGTAGAGTTGGGGGTCACATTTAAACCGTTTTCAAGGACTAGTTAACTTGGGAAACTGCTGAGTCAGCAGCCTTCTAATAAGAGTTTAAAGAGAAAGGAGTAAACTATTCCCTGACTCTCCAGCCTCCAGAAGAATCATGGTTTCTTCAGACCTCTTTTATACTGAAAGATGAGTTCATGAGATTGTCTTCACCATTATGCCTGAAAGAGTGTCATTTCGTTACGTAAAGTTTTGAATCCCCTCTGTCTCTGTATCCTGCCCACAGAGGTAGTTTAACCCCTGCTTGCTAACTCGGACTCAGAAGGTTTGATTGTCCCCCTGGGGAGGTGAAAATATTTGTAGCTAGAAACAGACTTGTCCAGGAACAGCCTATGTTGAACAGTTTAGACTATCCTCAAAAAAGGAAACAAAAAACAGGTTCAAATTGGCTTCCCTTTTAAACCTAGAGATTCTATATTTCTTTGTGATTTCTCTACTCAGAAACTGCTTAAAGCAAGCTGCAGTTTTAGATGACTTATTTCTCAACCGAAGTCTGGATACACACAACCAGAACAAATGTTTGCCAAGGGATTTCTTAAAAATTTGGAGGTAATTTCGGTTGAGACTTATTTTGACATAATAATTGTGATTGATCTAGAGGAAATTTTCATTAGATATCTTGCAAAACACTGCCTCACTATCTTGCTATATAATTCCAGAATTCAAAAATTGGAAGGCAAGCCATGTGCATGGTAGCTCCACTTCTCTGCATTTTATTCTTCACCAAGGGACTAAGCCTTTGGCCTTCAATTTTCTTATATATGAAGGGGAAAAGAATGCAGTGTTTCCTTTGAAAGATAATTTCCAATGTTAATCAGCTCTGAACCACTAGTACGTTTTGGCTTCTGCAGGTTTCATGACAAAGCACTTAGTTAAGTTTACAAATACTGAGATTAGTATGTATATTACTCTTAAAGAATTGATTATTTGATGAGGGATATTAAATGGGTGCATACGTTCTATGTATTTTATGTGCATTATCTCATTTAACCTTACCCCCTATGCAGTAATAACATTCCCAATTTTTAAGGAGGAACTGAGGCTTCAGTTGGTTATATAATTTGCCCATAGTCACATAGCAAGTGAGTGGCAGAGACAGGGTTTCTCCTGTGGTGTGATAAGGGAAATAGAAAAATGCTAAAAAGATTCAAAGTAAGAAATCACACGTGAGTGAGGGAATAAGAAAAATGTACAAAGAGGTTGCATTAGAATTGATAATTAAGGGATGCATAGGATGGAAGAAGACCAGAGTGGAAGGGCTGCTAGAAAGACTACAGGCAGAGAGACCACTCACATTAGGCACTCAAAAAAGTGTTGAATGGCTGCCCGGTCGGCGAGGCTCAGTGGCTGAATGTCAACCTTGTGAACCAGGATGTCACGGTTCAGTTCCCGGTCAGGGCACATGCCCAGGCTGTGGGCTCGATCCCCAGTCGGGGGCGGGGGGGTGCAGGAGGCAGCCAGTCAATGACTCTCTCTCACCATTGATGTCTCTATCTCTCTCTCCCTCTCCCTTCCTCTCTCTCAAATTAATAAAAACATATTTTAAAAAAATTGTTGAATGAATGAATTGGTACATGCAAGACAGTATGAATGAATTGGCAGGGGCTGCAGAAGCATGGTGACAGTTGCAACTGAAGAGAGAATAACAGAAGAGACACTGTAAATGCAGACTTGCAGGACTTAGCAACTGATTGGGATCTGGGTAACAGGGAGCCAGCGAGAGAGCATGTTTAGACTTGCACAAGCTGGATCTGTAACCAAAGGCATATATTTTGAACTGCTCCTCAAAGAATGGAAAATGGTGTCTGGGTTTTGGAAATAAGGTCATCATCCACACCTGTCAGTCAACGTAGTTATTAGTATAGCAAATAATTAAGTTTAGGAAAAGAAATTAAAAATTTGAAAACACTTTTAGGCCATTGCTAATTTTGTACAATGTTGCCTTTGCATATAAGTGAGTTATTTATGTGAAAAGAGAGAGAGAGAGAAAGAGAGAGAAATTGGTAACAAAAATATTGCTTCTTTCCCAGAGAAGGTTGTATTTGCACATTTTAGATAGCTGCCTTCCAATATCTTGGGATTATATACCAAGAGAATGAGATTTAGCAGAGAGGAGCTGTGACCAGGCCAATTAGAGCATTTCCTTTTAATGTTGAAGTTCTGGGAAGCTGATTTACATTGAGGAGAAGTTTGAGGCAATGTTCTGGGAATGTGAGACCGAAATTTCCAGTCTGTCAACGTCTTTAGGAGAATTGTAAAGGTTGTACCTGGAATTTAATTATTAGTGTGACCTCTTTTGAACTCCCCAAATATAGGAAGGCTTTTGGTTTGGGTTTTTAAATGCTTTAAATCCTTTACATGAACTACTGGAAAAAGACTAGATGGTGATTCATTCAAAAGTAATCTGTTCATTCATCATCAAGTGGAGAAAGCCATGTTCTAGCAGGTAGCTCTCCTTAAATAACTCAGCATCTCATAGTCTAAACAAGAGCCATGTCCACAGTAGTTAGGACAAATGTCTAGGAAAACAAGAACAAGAGGGAACTTTTGGCAAAGTTAAGCTACCAGCAGATACGGATCTGGGGGCTTTGATCCTGTCTTGATGTGAAGGCTTCAGATGTTAATGATGACTATAAAACAGTCCAGTATGGAAGCATCTTAGATAAAATTCTTGTAATTTTTTGGCCAGGAACCTAAAACTTGCTTCAGTCTGTGGCTGTAATTTTTTGTGCCAAATAAGAAAGCACTTTGCTGGCTCTTTTTTTTATAGAAGGGCCAAATGAGATAGATTGGAAATATGTACTTTGAACAGCGAGGCAGAGTCTCAGGAAGTTTGCCAAACAAGATTTCCAAATAAAATGGTTGGGACAGAAAACAGGGATGGACTCTGCAGATGTTGGATGGGTTCCACCGGCCATCTGTGCAAAGAGTTACTTGGTATCACATCAGCTGAGAGCTATGAAGTAGCACAAAACTATCAGCATTAACTTCATTGTTAAATGGGTCCATTTATTTACCAGGCAGACCTCTCTTTACCAAGATAAAGTATCTGGATGTATGTGCATTTCCTGTGAGAAACAATAACGATGACCAAAATTATTTAAACATGAAGGAATTTCATCCATCGAACTATTACCTCAGTGCTAATGCATTAGCAGTCAGTGAAGGCAGATTAATTTACTTACGTTGAGCTAAGTGCATTCTTGGCTCGCAAAGGGGAATCATTTGCTCACTTAAGCCAGAGATCCCATTTTTGACGGCAAATGTCACTGCCTGGATTTCCCTTTGACAGTCTGGCAACCCCGCACCCCTGTTATAGTATCCATTTATTTGTCTTATTTTCAGCCAGATTAATCCATTCTGTTTTGACAAGTAGACTGATGGGTAATTGATAACTGTGATAGACACAAACAGAAGAGTTGGATGCTGAATAATTCAGCACTTTTCAGTATCAATAAGAGAACAGGTTGAAGAATTTGTGTCTCTATTTACACTTAAACTAAACTAAGTCAGCCCAGACATTTATGCTGCCAGTCTATCAGAAAACCAAACAGTGTACATTCGGTTTCCACCCGACAAAATGTTTTATAAGCTTGTAACAATATGTGTGAAGCTGCCAGAATAATAAATAGGTACAGCAGCCCATGCATGCTAATGTTATGTTGTAAGCAGTTTTGTTGACAAGTGCTAATACTTCTTTCATACTATCATCAAAAGCAGCTAATACAACAGCCATTATTTGCTGGCTTTCCAAGCAAGACATGATGGATTGTGACCTTAATATGGGTTAGCCGAGTTTTGAAAGTTAAACAACTTGCAATAAATCATAGAATTATTACAATGCAGTTTAATTGGTTAAGGACTGTTTATTTCCTAAACAGGGTGAAAAATTTCTGTTTCTGCACTTTTAATTTGCAAAGTGCATTTTCATTATGAATGGCAGTTTAATATTCTGCTCTTTTGTCATGCAAAATATGCAACACACAGGCAATCTATTAATTGGACAAAAATGCATTGCAAGCGTAAATTATCCTTTATATCATCACTTGTGAGCTTTTACATCTATTAAATGTGTTAAATGGAACATAGTTAGACTGTACAATGCGCAGGCTACTTCTGAAATTTAAGTCAAGCTCCAAGATGATTTTAGTGACCTTTATTTTTGGCAAAATAAAGTAATTAAGTAATTGTAAATATAAAGGGCAATTTAAAGAGTTACTGCTTCCTTAAGGCGTAGGTGCATCTGTTGTATTGATTCAGCAGTCACGGGAACAGACAATAGCACTGGTTCATATTGATATGTCTTGAGAAATGGAATCCACCTCAGTATTTACTTCTTTCTTTGCTGCAGTATAATTTGTAGAGCAGAAATTTCCATTGGCAAATGTACAGAAAAAGGTGAGTAAGACAGTAGCAAATTGATATTGCAGCATAGCTCAGCATAATGGAATAGTCACCTCCATATGTTTTGGTTCAGTGATGTGCCTTTGCACGGGGCTATTTAGAGTGCGGAAACAGTAACAAAATACTTTGTACTAGGAATGTTGATATGACATATGCTCGATTTTAAGAATGCCAGATACCTCAATGTGTTCCTATAAGAGTGCCTTAAAATGTATGCAACCCATTCATTCACACGCAACCCTGAGCCCGTTTCTCATATTTATTGACACCTGGGCAGACCTTTTACAAACTTAAAGCGTCCACTGGCTTCAAACGTTTTCCACAAATTGGCCCAGCTGAAGCAGAAATATTTTTGTGCTGCCACTCCAAATCTCCTTCCAAGATATCGATCGTCAGCAATACAAACTGAAGGCTGAAAGTATACTTCAGATAGATATTCCATTCATTTTTCCTAGAGGAAGAAAACGATTGTGTGAGAATGTGCATTCTGTTGTTTTAAAAGAAAAGCTAAAGAACAATTTTTTCCATTTAAATCATTCACAAAGCAATACGTTAAAATAAACCGTCTAGAACTTAAATGATGAGAAAAGTGGAGACCAAAAGTTGTGCAAATTGAGAAAAATTGTTCATCTTTATTTATGGTATATAGTAGCACAATAATGCTTCAGGTTCTTAAAGATTTCATACTAAAAAAAAAAGAGAAATCTAATTATAGGTTTTAAATTTTGCACTAATGTTGATCATTTCCCCGTCCGCTTAAATGCCATGCTTACCTAAGCTTTGCAGATTCTCTGCATCAGAAAAAAAGAAATGGGGAAGGGGGAGAGTAGAGAGGGAGACAGGAGAGATAGGGAAGTGGGTGATAGGAGAGAGGGGGAGACGACTGCTGTGTTCTGTTGATTGTACTTTTTTGCTGTAACTCATGATTGCTAATGCAATAGTATACTGACCTATAAGTAATATGTAATTATTTTGATCAATTATCATAAAGCATTACAAAACACTAAATTTTGATAATGATTTAATGTTTTAATCTTATTTTCTGAATTTTATAGATAAGAAAATATCAGAAAGATAACCAATATTTAGAAAATATAGGTAAATATACCCGAAACTCTTAACTCATGAAGCTAATAGGAAGTTGAATTGATTACACTACTTCTGGGGTACTTTTCAAAGTCATTAGTTAATAGACAAAATCTGTATTCTATGTAAAGGTTAGCAGAGTTCCTGAAAGCTCAGATACATAAAACTGAAAGTTCAATGATTATAAACTTAAACATTTTATCAATATGGTTTTTTAAGTTATCATTTTTAAATTACTTAATTAAATTTATTGGGGTGATATTGGTTAATAAAATTATATAGGTTTCAAGTGTATAATTATATAGTAACATCATCTGTATATTGCATTTTGTGTTTAGCAGCCAAAGTCAAATCTCCTTTTGTCAACATATGACCCCTTTGCCCTTACTGCCTCCCCCACCCCCTTTTCTTTCTGGTGGCTGCCATACTCTTAATCTGTTGCTGAGTTTTCATTTGTATGTTTGTCTTATTTGATCATGTGTTGCTTTCAGTTTTACATCCCACATGTGAGTGAAATCATATGGTTCTTGGCTTTTTCAGTTTTCATTTTCAGCTAACTTTTCACCATATTTTATTATTAAATTTCAAACATTTAGAAAACTTTAAATAATTGTAAAACAAACACTCAGCTCTGTTACTTTGCCCCTGCTGGTTCCTTTATGTGCCCTTTCACATGTCTGTCCTGTTCCTACCCATCCATCAGTCCATGTTTGATGCATTTCAGTCAGTTGCAGCCATCAGGGACTTGTCCCTAAATACTACAGTGTGCATATCAGTAACTAGACTGCAGATTTTATTTACTGTTCTTTTCTCTTGAGGGTAAATCTGCATATAACAACATGCACTAATCTTAAGTTAGCATTTGATGATTTCAACAAGCTTTTAGTATGCGCCAGCTCATTGATGAGCTCTATTAGATGCCAGCGTGGAATGAGGTTCAGTGAATGTGGGGGCTCGAGGCCCAGGACTGACTGCTCGTCATTGCAGGATGAGCTAATCTGCAGGGCCACTTCCTACTTGGGACATCCACCTCTGGAGGTCTCAAGTTCATTCCATTTTGCTGTGATGGGTAGTCTATATAACGGGGCTCCACAACAATTGCTATACGATCTGTTGTGTACTGATTATGTGCAAAGCATTTTGCTAAGTGCTCTGGAGAGCACAAAAGAGTGGTAAGACACAGAGGCCAAGATATGGAGTCCATCAAAGAGTGTTCAAGTTGTGTGCTTCACAACTGCAGTGGAACAGTGCGAGATTCCATGTACTCAAAAGCCAAGTCAGGGAGGGCGAAGTTCCAGGGAGGTCAGAGGAAGATGGGAATGTCCTGGAGTGTCCTGGAGGGCTCCCTACCTCCTGCATCATCTCTCCGTCAGCAACCAGAGTGACCATTTAAAAATTAATCAGGTCCTGTCACTCTCATCTTAAAACCCCTCCATGACTTTCCAGCACACTTGGGAAAACTGCCCACTCCTGCGAGGCCCAGTGTGATGGGGCTTCCCTCCCACCTGTCCCTGCTCGCTTCCCATGTCCTCCTTGCTAGCCTTCTCCTCAAACATACCCCACGCACACCCCACCACAGCCTCTTCTCCTGCTCCCCTCTTTCCCTGAACACGCTCCCCCCAACTCTTGGAACAGCTATTTTATCAGCACTGTAACTATTGGGAAAAGTTATATTCAATCTTGGGCAAGTAGAGACTGTTTTTTAAAAACAGGTCCTTCAAAAAAAATGTTACCAGCATGCTGACATCTTCATAAAAATTAGGGATCCTTGAGGTGTCAAACTGACTAATGCACAAACACTTGAAGAAGCTCAGTATCAAGAAATGAAAGACAAACTTAAATACCTGGGTTTTCATAGGTGTGACCCCTTCCCTTGAAAAGGCCATTTCCATCTCAAATTTCTATTACTGTTTATCATCCAAAAACACTGTTAAGTATATACAAGAATTCCAGTATTTCCCAGGGAACCATGTCAATATGAGTTATAGTATATACTACTTAAATATAGTAGAAATAAGTTCAATCTGCTTAAGACATTGGATCTTTTCAAAGCTGTTCTTAAAGGCTATGAAAGAGAAAAATCATAACATGCTAATTTATAGATTCCCTATTCTTATGTTCCTTGTTCTTGCCTCTACTTGGTCTTAGGCAAAATTCTGCCATTTATCAAAATCACTTCTGTGTCCAAAATCCCATTCCTCAGTATTAAAAATACATAATTTTGAAATTTAAAATAATAGAATTATTTTTTATAAATATATAAATAATTTATATATAAATAATGTATATATAATGTATTAATATAATGAAAATAAATAAATATATAAAACTCATTTAATATAAAATAGAATTATTCTATATAGCATTTTATTCTATACAAACCTTACCTATTACCTGTTAATATATTTTAAAATATTCTGTCACACCTTGATCCCTAACTGCTTTACACAGAAAGGCAAATTAATTTATTAAAAAGGGAAAAAATATTTTCCTTTCTGTGAGTTATGCCAGGATCAGGTCTAAAGCAAGAAATATATCTGTATGATTTTTTTGTTGTTGCAACTATGGAATCTCTCACAACTTTTTATTAAATTGAAATTCCATTACTCTTTATTCCCCAGGGATGGAAAGAATGCACTTTATTTTTTGGCAAAATAAATAAACACCCTGAGTTGGTAAAAATATCAATTACAAGAGTGTCTGCCCTAAAAGTCACATTCATTTTGTTTGTTATTGCAAGTTATTAAAAGGCTTCCAGGCATGCATATAAAACCTGAAAAACAACAGTTGAATCTATCATATTAAATTAAAATCTCTCCATAAAAAAGTAAACCCAAGGAGTTTATCAGTTAGGGAATGCCATGCCACCGCAGAAGTCAATACAAGGAAGACTTTATTAAAGCATAACCAAAACGAAGTTCCACAAGAGCCCTTGTGGGAATTGTTCTGCTTTAGATTCAAATGTGGAGAGTAAAAATATATCAGCGGACCTTAATTTCCTTAAAGTAACAAAGAGAGAAAAGCAAAGCAAATTCCATGACCAACAACTGGAATTACATTTAAGAAAGAAAATACGGCCTCAAAAAAGGTATATGTGAAACACGTTAGACAGGTCCCTGCTCTCCAAACAGACCACTCACGCTCACTATTTCTCCTCGTGTGAAGTTTCTTGGACCATCTGTCTAACACTGACACACCTTCTTAAGTTAATCCCTGCAATTTTATGTAGCTGCCATTAGCTATTAGTTGGCAGCCCAGCTCATTTTCTTGTCTTTAGTTATTCTTTATTACTTGTTTTATCATTAAATATTCTTTTTGTCATAGTTCTCTATTTTTTCCCCTGAAGCAACTCACATGTTCACCTGTTCAAAAGATGTACTCAAATTTTGAGAAGCAGGCTGTGGCATAGTTAAGATGGTTTTCCAGATACAGCTCCCAGCATGTTAGCTGCAACCCCATTTCCAGCCAGGTCAATGAGTGTTATCATACCCCTTCTGAGAGCTAATGCCCTATATTATCATGTTAACTGACTACAAAATACTTCATGGAATGGATGTCCCACGTATGTGAATAATCTGTAATTTAACCTTTACCTGGTCTCTAACATTTTATTTAAATAATGCCATGATAAAAATCCTTAAGATCTCTGAACATCATCTAGATAGGTAATGATTAAAATATTAATATTTTTGATATATAAATAGAAAACACAACCCCCAAATCAACAACCATTTTCAGAGTCGTATAGCAAAGCATTTTTCCAGATAGATTTTTTTTAATTCTGTTATTATCATCAGCCTTCCTGCTCTCTTGTGTACCCAGTGAACTACAGAAAGCAAAGTAATAGAAATGCTTTTTAAAAATTATTTGATTAGCTTTGAAAAGAAACAGCTCCCCTAATTAATAAACAGTATGCAGTCTTTCACACTGTTTCCCAAATATGAAGGATATGGAATTACTTCTGCAAACACAGAAAGGAAGTTCTGCACTTGTGGTGAGAGGTGTTTAAGGAAACACCCTATGCCGCCTGTGTAAACTTATCCTGGCATTTAGATGAGACATGGGCCCATCTGGAACAATTTCATACAGCACAGAGCTGCACCGTGAGGCCCTGTGCTGCCACATGCAGCACAGGTTAACGCTGTGACTTCTGTGTTGAAGAAAGCAAAGTCACTGTGAGCCCAGACAACTCTCCAGAACAGTATTCTCCATGCGGTGACTGAGTAACCAAGGCCGCCTGCACTTTTGCATCTGCCGTGTTAGCACACAGCCATGGGAGAGTCCACTGGAGGGTCCCTTGCCGCTGGGAGTCAGATGCTTTGACGTGGTAAATCTGCTTGCAGTCCATAGGCATGCACTAGTCACATGCCTCCATCATAATGAAAAGGGACACATGGACTATTTAGCAAGCATGACTGTGACTGTCAGACTTTATAAGGTCACTTATCATCTAGCTGGGTTATTTTCCCTTCTAGTTTCTGTCATGGCTATTCTAAAAATTAAGATGTTTGAGAAAAACTTTTTTTAAATTAATTTTTATTATAAAAGTTAACCTATATTTCCACTGGGGCAGGGGAGGGGGGAACAAACTGAGTTGAACAGCTTTAGCGAAAATGAACAAGACAGCAATCAGTCCTGGCCCAAGTGGAAGCAGTTTGCTTTCCTCTAGTGATAATTTCAGCATTTCCCAGGTTTATAATTTTCTCTTCTTGTCTTCTGAATCCCAGAAGTAGCTGCCATTTCTAAAGATATTTTTCTTACACTTACATTTATGCATCTATAATGTTATTCTCCCTGTCTGAATATAATAGAACTGTTTATGTCACACATAATTGGTGTGTTCAGCTTTCTTCATTTAGGAGATGGCACAACTTTAAAGCTTCACACACTGAGGGCACTCAATAAACGTATGTAGAAAATTTGACCATGTGCATAGCACATGTATATTAAGGCTGTTGACTAAGAAAAATTTAGGCAGAGGAGAACCTCACCCTCTCAGAAATACAGTTGGGTCTCATACAGTAATTAGAGTTGAACAAAATGGAGTGAGGTGACAGTGGGCTAAGGGGCAGATTCTAGCGTAGAGAGAGAGGAAAATCCAGGGCCTCTCTAGGAGATAACAAGGAAAAGAACTGCCTCTTGCAGGGACAGAGTGGGACTGGGGCATTCCTGGGAAAGGGAGATTTAGGCATCGGCAGGGCCCAAATGAGAGTCCACAAAGAAGCATGCATCTTCAAAGTACATCTTTGGACACCCAGGGAACCAAGCTAGCATGTTTACTGTCTGCCCTTGTCCATTGTTAGGTATAATTGCTTTGCAACTCTTCTTTAAGAATATAGTAAATAACTTATTCCTATATAGTTAATGTAACTCATCTTTAGTAATTATCAAAAACATTGGTAGTCATCACTTCATGGTTCAGTTGCACTTCTCTAGTCCACATTCACTGAAGCAGGGAACCATGGGGCCTTTACTGATAAAGATTTTAATGCTACTTAAAGAAAATTTTAAAAATATTCCCTTCTGACAGGTTTGTATTCTGATAATATCTTATTTGTATCTTTTTTTTAATGTTATGACAAGAAATGGATTTGATTTTGAAGACAATCACTTTGAATAATTAACCATGAGTCATTCTAAAAAGCAGAAAATAATTATAGGTTGGACATAAGCTCTTAATGAATGCAAAGGACAGAGTAAAAGACTTTTAGAAATGAGTGGGTAAAAAAGCTGTGGGACATTCACACCACAGAACACTATGTAGCTGTAAAGAAGAAGGATCTCATACCCTTTGGGACAGCATGGAGGGACCTGGAGAATATTATGCTAAGGGAAATAAGCCAGGCAGAGAAAGACAAACATCACATGATCTCACTTATATATGGAATCTAAGGAACATAATAAACTGATGAACAGAATAAATTCAGTGACACAGAAGCATGGAACAGGCTGACGAATGTCAGAGGGATGGAGGAGGGCGGGTGGGTGGAGGGGGAGAGAGTAACCAAAGAATTTATATGCATATATGCACAACCCAAGGACACGGACAATGGTGGGGAGAGGGACTGGGGAGGGGGAGGGGGCGGGGTGGAAGGGGTCAATGGGGAAAAAAGGAGACATTTGTAATATTTTGAACAATAAAAAAAAAAGAAAAAAAAAGACTTTTGGGAAAACAAACCACCTGATAGAGATGTTAAGATGAATCCAAAAGAGGCCTTTTTTTGAATCCGTCTTCAACTAAGGAATTTTAAATGCCTCCTGTTAGAAAACATTCATATTTCTGCAAGACAAAAATTATTACAAGCATATGTTGTTGGTTAGAGAATCTTTAGTGTAACAATTAAAGAAGACATCTTTAATGCTTCCTAAAAGGGAAAATATTATTTCCTTGTTCTTTTCATAACACTTTCTGGATCAGAAGAAAATCTTAGATGGACTCAGAATATCTGCACAGGAATGATTTTAAAATTGTATGTGGGGTTTAACATTTATTTCACTTGGGAAATGTTTATCGAGCGATCGACATGACAGAACTACACATGTGGCTCTTGTCTTCTGAGAAGAGCTTGTAGGGACAGGACACGTGGCAAACTGATGAGGAAAGTAACAGACATATTCCATTTGCAATCATTTTTTATGCAGATCACCAGCAGGACCTGAATGAGCTCACAAAAGGGTGTAGTCTACTGGAAGTACGTTTTTGAGCTAAAGAGAGCCCAGATGTAGGCCTGGACACATGTGCCCCAGATATAGCCTCACAGATAACTAGCTAGTCCCTAACTCTCTGACTTGAAGAAGTCTCATAGTGCTTCTTCATTTGTTTATTATTAATACCATGATTGTAACATGAAGAAAATGAAAAGTAATATAAACTTTTTAAAGTTAAAAGTAGTAGCAACAACAAACAGATATAGTAGTATTTGGTCAAAATGTAGTTTAATATATTTAATTATTACCACTAAAAACATTGACATTTTTGGAAATGAAGAGTAGCTGGTGTGTATGTGATTAAATAAAGCATAACTTATTTTCATATGAACATCATAGAAAAATAAATGATCCCTGATTGCACTGAGGCATGTTTTCATGATTATCAAGAGCTAATTACGCAAGAGTGTATCTTTGCAAAGAAATATGTAGTGGCATTCCAATCACTGGTCACAAATGGTCCCTTGGCACATATCATTGTGATTTTGCAGGTTAGGTTCCAATTTAGAAGAATAACATTCTTGCTACTTAAATCCTTGCTTTTTTCTACATCACTCTCCTGCCACCATCTAGAAAGTTGTTTTTCTTGATAATGAGTGGGGCCAAGGCTTATGCATAGGAGAAAATACTGGTCTCGCCTCCTCAGAGAAACCGCAGCAGCTCTCCATCCTGTGCCATGGTACCATTCTCTCTTCTCTCCTCTTCCTTCCTCTTACCTGAAATATCGAATGAAATGTTATCTTCAGTGAATCCCCACCTGGGGGAACAGAAAAAGACCTTAAGAACCTCCTTGAATCTTCTCCCATCGGTTATTGCCATAATATTTACACGATTAGCTACGACAGCGCTGCAGTGTAGGCCGGTTGTCCCCCTTTGCCTAGGGTTTCAGGATAACCTGTCCAGTGTTGGTAATGGGTGACTTTCAATGTTCCTTCAACCCTAAAATGTTTTATTACAAGTCATCCCGTGTGGTCCAGAGGTCACCTGGGAGAAAGGGGGAAGGGAGATCACTAAACGGGGAGGAAGGGGCAGGGCGTCAGGCAGAGCCGCACTCTTCAGTGCTGCCGGCAAAGGCCGGGCAAAAGCATGGGCGAGAAAAACGAAGCCCCATACAGTCTCACAAGTCACGCATCCTACCTTCCCAACCTTTACACCTATTCTTTTTGAGCAGGGGAAGTGAGTTTTGCCAAAAAAAAGACAAGGTTCTTTGGGAAGAAGGGCAAAGAAGGGAGACTGTGCAGTGTTCCTTCAGAGGCAGGAGGAACTGGCCGAAGAGTAAGGTGGGTGCCTCATTCCCACTTAGGTCTCCCCTGACCTGGGAACCTTAAAAACTCAGGCAGCCAGGGGACGGAGCTCAGCCTCCTGGTGACAGGGTGGACTCATGGCTGGAGAATGAGCGGACGCTACGTTTCCCCTTCCCTTCCCAGGGGGCCTTACTGCCCGGTTTTCGGGAACCTTCTCTCAGAACGGTCCCTCATCTGACCTCTTGTGGTCTCTGGCTCAGGAAAACATCTCTCGCATTTGCCTTGACTGAGGGCCTCTTACCTCACATAGAGCTGGGGGCTCAGCGCACACATTGGCCATGTCTGATTTCACAGAAGTAATCTTTACAGGCATGGTTTGGTGGGACTTTTAGCCCATCTTTAAGGACATAGAAATACCATTTACTTATAGTCAATAAATATTTTGTGGTTTGGATGGGAATGTCTTGTCACGTGG
Organism: Miniopterus schreibersii; assembly: GCF_964146895.1. Classification (NCBI taxonomy): domain Eukaryota; kingdom Metazoa; phylum Chordata; class Mammalia; order Chiroptera; family Miniopteridae; genus Miniopterus; species Miniopterus schreibersii. The sequence goes on from NC_138103.1 coordinate 54,423,004, forward strand.
CAAATCCTAGGAGAAGCCAAGGGAGGGAGCAGACTCCTGTCACTAGGTATAGAAGCTGCTCTAAACTCTAGCTCTTCCTAAAATGCTGGCAAGCTTCCCCCCCACTACAAGCTTCCCCCCCCCCCCCGGGCTACAAGTGTGGGACACCTGGTTCTCAGTGGAAGGATGGGCATTATCAGCACCCTCTCTCAATGTGATCGAAACCCAATACTTTATTCTCTTGGAAGAGAGAAAATGAACTGTAAGAATTCTAATAGCTTTATTTTTAAAATTACAAAATGAGTAAAAAAATATCAAATTTGATGGGGCATATAAAAATCCACACAGATGGATCAAATGGTTAGTGAGCAGTCTGAATTATAGTTCATCCTGATGCATATTTGTTCCCAGGTAGAAGATTCTGCTCTAATATTCAAAATGGGTGAATATTAATAGTCTTCATTCCGACTTTAAAACAAGCCTAAAACTTTTAGTGCCATTTATTTTTTTTGCATTAGCTCACCATGCGCAAGAAATGTATGAGAGAACCAGATCAAATTATTAATCACACATTTTTTACTTAGAGAAATTTTAAAAACAGCTTTATTGAGATATAATCGACAATAAACTGTACTATTTAGTGTGCAAGTTAATAAGTTTTCACATAATATGTCACACCCTTTAAACCACCTCTAGAATCCAGATTTTGAGCATTTCCGTGATCCCTCAGGGTTTCCACCTGCCCCGTGGTAATGGCCCCTGCCCACGCCTTCCCCGTTCCCAGGCAAACCCAGATCAGCTTTTAGCCATGACAGGTTAGTTTGCAATATTTATTTTTACTCATTTGTATTGCTTTTTATTTATTGCTTATGCATTCGTCTGTTGATGGACACCAGGGTTGTTTCCAGCTTCTGACTAGTACAAATAAAGCCTCTATGAACAATGATGCGAAAATGTAAATTCTTAAATAGTAGAATCTGAATCAGGACTCCCAGGTTTTTATTTAGTTAGTTTCTCTCTTCTTATGTAAATTTACTTCATTTAAATACTGCAAATATATTTTGTGCAATCTTCTCATAACTTGTAATGTTTTAAAAGAAAACAGTTGTTTCCTTTATAACTCATGATCGCAGCAAGGTGATCTTTATGATCTATTTCTGATCTATCATTATTAAAAATTGTTTTCACCTCAGGTTGATTGCATTCAATTTAGGAATGAGGAGGACTTGGCATGTATAAAGCTTAGTGATCACCAGTGCAAAAGTGAAAAACGGCTGGGAGACAAATACTGTATAAGTAGTAAGGTCCCAAAGTTGAATAAGGTGAATATCATAAGAACAACGACAAAATCTCTGGGTTGAGGTCCCAGGAATAATATCCAGTTAGAAAATAAGAAATAAATTCATTGAAAACAGGAATTTAATGGAGGCCTTGATGCCTGGGTCGGGTTTTAGAAGGTGATGTTGGGAAGAAACATGCAGTGGGAAAGAAGGAACATACATTAGAGCCCAGAGGCGAGATTCGTGGGGTAAACTCTTAGGCAAGTCACTCCAATTTTATCATAGCACATGATCAGCTCTATGGTGTGTTAGCCATCTCCCGTTTCCTCAGACATTCTGGAATGTTTGATTCTGCTCTTTGGTTTAGTTCAATAGCCATTCTTCAGATGCCCACGAAGTAGCAGGCACTGTGCCAAAGCAAGGGGATAAAAGATGCAAGGGTGCCCACGTTCTTGCCCTCAGGTCACTTGCAGCGGGCAAATGCTTTCAAGTGTTTCGGTTTCTACAGATATGTGTGGAATGCTGCTGGGTGGAGAAGAGCCCCTGACCCAGCCTGTGGAGTCGGGCAAGGTTTCCAAAGCAGGATGGTGAGAACTCACCTTAGGTGGATAAGTAGGAGTTAAGTTAAAAACAGAAGTATTGATGTTCAAGGCACAGGGGGGAAAGCATGAAAAAAGCAAAAGGTGTGAAACAGCACTTGAGTTTGGAGACTAGCCATAGTTCAGGATTCCAGAGCATTCAAGTAGTTTCTAGAGTGTCAGTAGTGCTCCCATCCTTTGGGGTTTTTTGTATATTTGTTTGGTTTTTGATGTGGTGCTGAGATAGGAGTATAGTTCTATGGCTTCCATTGTAGGCCCACGTGCTTCACCTAAAGACTTTGGAGTTACTAATGGTGTTCCATTCCCAGAATACATACATATTTTTGTTAAGTGTTATATTGTTAGTATACTGTGTGCTGATTTTCTAACCAAACACTGTGTATATTCAATGTTCTCTATATTCCATTACCTTGACTCGGTGAGACCCATGGGCAGTATACCCAAGAATTATAAGAGAACCCAACAATGAGATGTTTGCAGAATCCCCACCTTCTTGTTTTGATAAGAAAATCTACTGCTCTATAAGTGACTCTGATTACAACTCATACCAACCCTAAGTATCATGTGCTTCCAGTCCCATGTATGTTCTTATGTTCTCAATACTGACACCTTAAATCTCCATAATAAATTTTTGCCCCTTTAAAAACAACAACAACAAAAAACCCACTGATATCTGAACATATGGAGAGCAGAAGAGTTCTTCCTAGACCGTAGTTCTGTCTTTTCTATCCCAATCTAATAATTCTCTATCTTTGAAATGTTTTAAGAAAGTAAATTGAAGCCAAGACTATCATTTTAAAATACATGCTTATTTACAGTATGGCACATGTAACTAAACATGCTGTTCTGTGGACCACTGGTTCAGCCCTAGTTGATCCTAAGTTTGTAAATAGCATATGGGACACGAGGGTTTCATTCACTACTTGGTTTTGTGGCAACTGAGGCTGGGTCTTCAGGACTCCTCATTTGTGGAGCTCTGCTCACCTAGAATGGAAGCTACCGTGTGCAAAACCCAAGAAGTGAAATCAGATACCAGTGAGAATGTACATTTTCACATTCATAAGAGTGAAATGCTTTATTGTCTTGCTAAGTTCTTTGATTATGCTATTTATTTCAATTTTGAGGCAATAAGAAATGACACATAAGTCATTTGAAACTGTGTCTATACTCACCAAATAAAATGGAAAATTTAAAAATATGAATAATTTTTTGAATTATTTCCTTCAATATCTAAATATTTGAACTCTGAAATATTGAATAAGCCCTCCATATTCAACTCCTACATGTATGTTCAGTAAAAGAGGGGGAAATCCTTTGAAAGGTTCATACTTTCCTGTGTCAATATTAACACATCATAATATTTTTTTGTTTTATGGGGTTCATTTCCAGTTGAAGCAGAATTTCAAAGTGAAAACAATCACAATAATTGAGGAGTAAATGTGTAAAGGAGGGCCTGATTCGAGTTATTTAATTAACAGACTCAGAAATTTGGCAATTGAGGATTAAAATACAGATTTTAATCTAATTTGTTCCGTACTTTTAAGTTCCCCTAAACTATCACCAAAGAAAGGGCAATAGTAAAGAATTAAAAATGTGTAAAAAAGATCAGCAAGCAATTTACTGTACCTTTGTAGCTGTCTGCCTAATACTTCTATATAGGGAAATTCCTAGAGAAAATGCCTATGAATCTTTTCTGTGAAGGGGCAGTGAGGAAATGGAGAAAACTGGCTCACCTCCCCAAACAGCCCCAGTGGTGTTCATGCTAATCCGCTCAGGACAGACTGAGTCCTCTGGTGTGGATGGGAACCTGGCAGGCCTGCCCCGGGGTCCTCCACCACCAGGTAGTCCCTGCCTTTTATCTCCCACAGAATAATGTCAAGGTGATGTGTTGAGGGCGCTGGATCAGCCTAAACAAAGCATGCTGGGAAAGGCTCTTTCCAATGGGACAATAGACTTGTCTTCTCTAAATTCACCAAAATCACCACAGAGGAGCCCAGTGGTCCAGTCAGTATGGGGCAAGAGGAGGCAGCGAGGTAATGAACGCTAGTCTGGGCATTGATTCTGAGGTCCCAGGAGTTCCTCTTGATGGAAGTGCCTTGAGCTGCAAATATGGATTTGGATCTTATCGGGGGGTCTGGGTTGTGAGAGTCCTCAGGGAGCCTAGATATCTATTTGACAGGAGTTGGTGAGAAGGTCAAAGAAGGGTTCGTAGAGTGAAGAGAAGGGAGCGAGAGCAGGGTGGAAGGGGAGCCGCGGGGATTGATCGGACAGGGAGGAGGGAAGCAGAAGGGAGGAGGGAGCAGGAAGCCAGACAGTCTTAGGAAAGAAGCCTTCATCGGTGCCAACGCCAGAGGTGCCGTTAGGACGAGCAAGCGTTCACTGGGTCGGCTAGGCAGGGTAAGAGGCCGCAAGAAAAAGCCTTGGGCAGCGAGCCCACCCCTTTCAGGAAGCTCATGGAGAAGGAAGACAGTCGAGACAGTAAGTGGTGGGAGATGAGGTGGAACAGACAACCAACGAAGCAGTAGCTACAACGACCTATCAAATGGCTTTTAGGAAGCTTCGACGTGGAAAATGGTAGAAATGCAGAAAGCAGGTAGACGTTTAGGCACATGAGATTAGCAATAATAAAAATAGAGGGCACTTTAATTCCTAAATCTTTCTTTCCATCTTCATCTTATTTTTAGCTCCAGACATATGTCTACATTCTTTGTCAATATTTCACCTTATCAATTTTTCAAAATATCAGACTCTTCACAACCCCACACTGAGTCTGAGGTCAAATCTTCTTTATTCTGTGCTACCTTGGGAATCCCTTTTCTCTGTTCCCTAACGAGGGCGTTTCCTTCACCCCGCCTGCTGCTTGCCCTGGTCTGCCCTCTGGCCCGTGTAACATGCACCTGCTGGGTGAACATTTCTGTTTCATGAGCACGGGGCCCATTTTCTCTCTACTTTCATTGGTTTTTGCTCTCCTTAGGTTACAAATTCAGATTCAATTCTGCCCTTGTTTCCTTGTGTTTTTTTTCTTTTTTAGTTAATTCTCACCCTAGGATCTTTTTTCCATTGCTTTTTAAAGAGAGTGGAAGGGACAGAGGGAGGGGGAGAGAGAGAGAAACATGGATGTGAGAGGGACATATCTACGGGTTGCCTCCTGAACACTCCCCAACATAGGCCGGGGTTCAAACCTGAAACCGAGGTATGTGCCCTTGACAGGGAATTAAACCCGAGACCCCTCAGTGCACAGGCTGACTCTCTAACCACTGGACATACCGGGCAGGGCTGCCCTTGTTTCTCCTTGACTGCCATTTAAACCCTTCCTTTCCATTTCCTTCACTGTCATTCCATAGTGCTTTCTGATTCCCTGAGTATTCGTCACTTGAGGCTTTCTACAGCTTGAAAAGTTGTCTTTATGAAAGCCCTCACTTCTGTTCTCTTGTTCTTTGAAACTGTTTGCCTGTTGTATTTCATTTACGAATTACTCAATCGAGAAAGAGAAGTGAGTTAATATCAATTTAACTTTTTTATTTAGATTACCCTCCTCTTGATCAAATATTGTATTTCATGCATATAATTCAAAATATTGTGGTGATATTTCTTTGTCAAACCTCAGGCTGGGCCTTCTCGTACACTTAGGGAAAATAGTTTGCTAGAGATTATTTGAAGGGTATCTTAAAGCTCGGTAACTTGTTACAGTTGCTAAAGTATTTACTGTTATCTTTCAATTGAATTGAGGCATTTTAACTCCTACGATGCTAAAATAATTTCTTAGGCCACTAGGATCCATTAGGACATCAGCCAGTGTTGTGTTTGCAAAGGAGAGTAGAAAGAAATAAGGTTTGATTGAGGCAGGAGTAAAGACGGGCCCGGACCAGGGGGATTTCTCCGAGAGGGCGAGCCCTGGGGTCCCTGGGGTGGAGGGCTCTGGGCAGCGAAGCTCAGCAGGAGGCCGGGAGGCTAATGAGGGGAGGGGGCTGGAGGAGGAATGATCCTGGCAGCAAAGGCTGCTCTCGGGAGGTAAGGCTAAAGTGAGAATGAACTCTCATGCCAGACGTTTGCCTTCATGAATAAGAGTCTATTTTGATGAGTTTCCTTTTTGTTGAGGGGTTAATTTCTATTTCTTTTCACATATATCCCTGATTACTTAATAAGGGAGAGAAAGGTCTCACTTTTATGAAGCCCCTCTTTTCCATGCATCACAGTAGTTGCAGGGAAAACTGCAGGAGGCATAGTTACTCCTTCACTCATTTGTAAAAGTTGCTCTTTCAGTTCCCGGTCAGGGCACATGCCTGGGTTGTAGGAGGCAGCCAATGGATGTTTCTCTCTCTCATTGTTGTTTCTCTTTCTCTCTCCTTCTCTCTTTGTTTCTCTAAAAATCAATAAAAAAGATGTCTGTATTGAGAGTACGATATGTGCTGGGTACCTTTGCACTTTGTATAGAATGATAAGCAGGACAAGCACAGTTCTGTCCGTCCTGGAATTTAAGGTAGTGTGTGGAGACAAACAGAGAGGCCGTGACAGTCCAGCCATGGTAAGGGCCATGATCACACAGGTCCAGGTGGTGCCCGAAACACAGAGGAAGGAAACGGAATCCAAATTAGGAGCCACAGCAGAGACTTCACAGCAAGAATGGTACTTTAGAATTAAAAGGATAGATGTTGGCTAGAGAAAGCTGGAGGGAGGGGCAGGAAAGTGAAGGCAGAGAAGCAGAATAATATCCAAACTAGAAAAGAGCTCCCGTCTCACTCATGGTGAGAAAGAACATTGTACTTTCACATATGTGAACAAAGCCATCCTGGGCTGGGAAGCAGGGTTGAAAGGTCAAGAAGGTAAAAGATGAGTGTGGGTCTCCATCATAAAGGACTTTTGTGTGTGGTGCAAAGAATTTATATTTATCCTGAGGACTACAGGAAAATCATTTTTGAGATAGGGAAATGACTTAGCCAGGTTTGCTTTGTAGAGTTCTAGCTGAAAAGTGGATGGGATTAGAGGCGGGAGGCAAAATAGGAAATTGAAATACCAATTTGCAAGTCACTATTGAAGTGATTCTAGCCAGAGATGCTGGTGGCCTAAATTAAGTTAGCAGCAGAGGGGATTAATTCAGAAGATATTTAGTAGATAAAATTGGACTTGGAGGTTTATCAGACAAAAAAGAAAAGAAAATCATGATGCTCAAATGTCGCATTTGACCACAGGATAAATGGTGCTCTCATTCATTGAGATAGACAACACCAGCCCGGCCAGCATGGCTCCAGGAGATCGAGGTTTGATTCCCAGTCAGGGCACATGCCTGGGTTGAGGGCTTGATCCCAGTGTGGGGTGTGCAGGAGCAGCCAATCATTGACTCTCTCATCATTGATGTTTCTCTCTCTCTCTTCCTCTCTCTTCCTCTCTCTCTGAAATCAATAAAGACATATATATATATATATATATATATATATATATATATAGAGAGAGAGAGAGAGAGAGAGAGAGAGAGAGAGAGAGAGAGAACACCAGAGAAAAAGCCTTGTGTGGGGAGAAACACTAGAGATGCCTAGTAGAACTTCAGATAAAAAAATATGATGCTCACAGACTGAAGCCAGTTTTCTGGGGGGTCATCAGCATATAAATGGCAACTGAACCTGGGGGAAATGAATAAGTTTACTTAGGCCAAGAGTGCACAACTATAGTTGAACTAGTAATTGTACATTACTTGTTTAATATGTCTTCATGACTAGACTTTAAGCTCAGTGAAGGCAATAACATTATGTTTGTTCACTAGATCCAAGCATAGTCCCTGGCCTATAGTAGACAATCAATCAATAATTTTAGATTGAATGAAAAAAATATCTGTGAAATCCCACAGTCAATTACAAAGCAATGTACAAGTGTATGGGATTAATATTGATTATAACCAGTCATATCTAGACTTGCTCCAATACCTTACCAGGAGCTACATTTTATGCTTCCTTTCTGAAATGCATATGTCAAAATTTGGTTTTGACTAGTATATTATTTACATGAGAATATTAATATCATCTATACAACATACTGAGTAGCAGACACTGGAGTCAAATGTGGTAACTCTCTTAGGTCAAGTTCCTTAGAGTGCCTCAATTTCCTTATGTATGAAATGGGGATAATAGTACCTAGTCCATAGAGCTATTGATAGAATTAAATGACATAATATACATGATATTTACATTGCGACCTGGACCATCAAAGTCCTCTCAATAATTAACATTGTTTAAAACTTTGTTGAGATGGAAGTTCTCCATGGTGTTTCAACCTGTCTGGTGAAACTTTTGTCCCAGGCTATCTTTTCAACGATGTTTGCATAGCAAACAGCCTTGGAAGATAGAGGTAGCGACTCCCTCAGGGCAGAGAGCAGATTTGTTTCCTACCTGTATAATTAAGATAATGGTTCCCTCAGGAGCAAAGGTGGGGTAGGCTTGCTAGCAGCCCCCATATAAAATTGAGTGTCCTAAATGTGATGTTCTTAGCTGTGACACAGACCCACGGTGTTTGCAGTAGCTACATGGGCCACTCTGCACTGCCCTGTGGGACTCAAGGGGCAAGGGTTACCAATGTGAACATGAAGCTGATGTGGCTCACGGTGCCTTGAGTGATGGTCTTTGCCTCTTTCCTAAGGGCCTTGCATCTTTTGCCAGCATTTAGTGTGTAAGCAGGGTAAAATCTCAGACGATTCATTTTCTTTGTAAAGTTCTCTCTTCAGTATAAACTTATATATTGTAAAGCCGCGATACAGATGTTTTGTAAGGCACTATTTGCCAATCATTACATCTCATGCTTTTCATATCTCTAATTATGAACAATATATAAACAGGAACTCAAGAGAAAAGATTGTTCATTTTCACTTAGAAGATTTCTATCTTTATTTGATTGGGCAAAGTTTGAGAAACACAAGACTACTTTCTGTTTAAAAATGTATTCTTTCAGCCACAAATCTATGGGGTACATATGTGGGTAGTAAAAATCCTTGTTGTCTAATAAATATTAAATGTCACAAGTATATATTCAAATCACACAAGAATACTCATAGAATTGACAGCAATCATTGACTAGACAGCATGAATCAAGGCAGCCATTGGCTAGCAAAGACCAGCTATGAGTTAATGCAGAGTAACAGCCATAGACTGAATTATTTATATATCAGGTGATCTCTCCTCTAAGTTCCCAGTGTTTATTCAAGTATGGGCACATAACTTCTAAAAAGACAGCAATTTTTATTTGTGTGTGTGTGTGTGTGTGTGTGTGTGTGTGTGTGTGTGTGTAAAAGACCTAGTCACATCTCAGAATACAATTAGGGATTGGCTTTGTAAGAAATGTGATGATCCAGGAGCTAAGAAAGATGAAGAAGGTTCATTTGGATCAAATGTGAGCAGATGAGATGCAGCAGGGAATAGTGGTTACAAACCGAGAGAGAGAGAAGCATCGATGTGGGAGAGAAACATCAATCGGTTGCCTTCTATACTCACCCAAACGGGAGATCGAACCCTCAACCTGGGTATGTGCCCTGGCTGGGATTCTTCAACCACAAGCGTCACTTTCTGTGGCAGAGGTGAAACCTGTGCTAAATTAAATGGACATAAAACTACACTAATAGTTTTTCTAAACTGGACATTGTTTGAAAATTTAATTGGGGTATCCATCTCTGGCTAAAGACTTGACAATGAGACGATCCACTAAGAAGGCTGAAGAGAATGGAAGTTAGGAGCTCAGGTTTTGATCTTTATTGGCAGTATTTTTCCCTCTTTTATCCCTGGGTGGTGGTAGACAAGATAGGGCAATAATAAAAAATTGTTTCGTTTTGGAGACATGGCCAAAATCTAAGTCACTATAATATTTAAAATAATTAAAGTGTCAGACATTCTTTTGTACACTACATCTTTGTTTATTATTCTGTTAGATAAAGCCTCTTGTTATTGTAAGGCAGGCAAAGCTGTTAACAGGGAAACTCAAACCCACACCCTAGACCTAATTTTTTAATACAGTTTCCTCTTTGATCTCCTGCATCTCTGAATTTAATTATGAGGTCTGACTTGATGCCCTGCCATTGTATCTTTTGCTCCTCCTGCTCTTTCTGTAGTTTGTAAAAAAGAAGAGTTTCCTATTTCTTCTAAAGCAAGCTCGTTTTTCGTTAGTTCATCGAAAGGTGTCACCTTCTACTGCATGTTGCTCCTTGGGTCCTTTTATTCTTTGTCTCCTGAACTGACACAATTACCATCTCTACACTCTGCAAATATAGCTTGCAGAGTGGGTTTCCTAGGAATATAATTTTCAAAAGTGCCAGACATAAGAATGACTCTAAAGCCATTTTGATGAGTTCTCTGTTACATCTCCTCATTTGCCTCCTTCCCAAAGAGATTTTTGATTTCTGCCTGGAATATTCTTATCAGCTTAAAGGTATGCAGCATCATTATGTAATGAGGATTTTCTTCTGCAGCAGCAAGTGCGCCAACCTTGAATGAAGCAGTTGCTAATCATGTTGCACTAAGCAAATAAAAGTCAGAACCGGCCTAATCTTGCTTGCCTAATATCAGTTTCTGCGGACTTGAAGTGTAATGTTCTAATCACTGGTGCAAAACAGCCAATTAATTGGCTTTCCCTACGTGTTTTTACTGGCCAAGATGCATAGGGGAACAGTGTGTTCGGTCATAATCATGCTCCACAAAGATGGGAAATGTTCCCTTTGAGCTTCCAATCATTAGGCCAGCTGAAGTGAAGGCAAGCCCATTGACAAGTGAGAATGGCAATAATTTATTTTCTATTGATGGGTTGTGACAAATCATGTCGAAGCAGTGGCTGCATACTGTGGGGCTCCGCTAAGGAAGACTGTGATGGGCAAAGATGAAACCCTTCACAGCTCATTTAGCCCAAATGTAGCCACCTGGGTGGTGAATCCGTTCAACATACCAGCCCAGGCATTCCAGCACAAAATTAGATCGCTAACAGGCAGGCCATATAGGGGTTCCTACAAGGCATTAATCAACAGGGTTGAGCTGTCAAAATGCAGAGTCTGAAATTAAAAAACACCAAAAGGATAAAAATGTGGCAATGCTGTCAAAAAAATAAAAAACGTGATTCCTACTGCAGGACTTAACCACCATTTAAAAAGCTTAGTAGAAAAATGCATTATAGAGGGGTAAAGAGAGGCATTACCCCTGTGGAAAATTTTCCTAAGGTTTTACAAATGTTAATTAGTAAAGCAGCATGAAGATTTCTGTAAGCACAAGCATACTCCCTTTCAACTTAATACTGACAGGTCAGGTTGCACATAAGCCCTCCTTACCTCCCCACAGCACAGTTCATCTCTTATTTAAATTTCTTTTCTACCCAAACCTACTGATGTGCAGAGCATTTGATGTCTCACACTGCTTCAGAACACAGACACTTCAAACTCTGCAGAATTCTTGGGCAAGCACAGCTTATTTTCTGAACACTCTTCTTGGCAGAAGAGAAATTCCTTGCATCTGGAAGTGTGAACTCTGTGTGTGTGTGTGTGTGTGTGTGTGTGTGTGTGTGTGTGTGTGTGTGTGAGAGAGAATGGATGGATGGATATTGAACGTTATCAATATTCTTTTAGGAGCTCATTATCTGTTTTCATATCAGAAAAAGTATTCAGTGCCATAAACAAATCCAAACAACCCGACGTTCTGAAACTAACCAAATTTCCACTGGTTAAAAAAATGTGCAAAGGTTATATTACATAAAAACAGAGTCTAAATCTTGAAGAACTGCTTCCCTAGCGCCACATGGGTATTTCTCAAAGTGTGGCCCATTGACCACACACATCAGAATGATCTCAAGTGTTCACTGAAAATGCACAGACTCACCTCAGACCTACTGCAGACAGAGATCTGAGATGGGCCTGGGGACTAGCATTTTAACAGGATACCCAGGGTGATTCTGAATGTACAGAGAAACTGGAAAACCACTTTTTCTTATATGAATAAACCCCAGTCCATTTTCAAGTACAAACACCTCTTTCCACTGCTAACACATCTCCCCCTTGGACAACCTGCACTTCCTTTGCTCGTAAACTCTCTAATATTTTCACATTTCTATGTCTTTGATCACGTTATGTTCTTCATATGTCCAAGCCCCATCTTTCCCATCCTCTGAGAATCAACTCAAATGCTTCCTCCTATGTGAAGCCTTCACCATTTCTCCTAGGTAGATGTGAATATTCTAGACTCCCTGCTATCCTAGCCCTTTGTTTGTACCTCTCATAACATCACCACCTCTGTCTTCTATTGCAGTTACCTGTACCTGTAGCTTCATTTCCCAACTACAAGCTTGTTTACCCCTCAAGGTCGTGTCATGTGTGTCTGTTTATACCTCATACCACTGATCTCATCGCCTTGTGCCATATGTAAGGTTGACGTCTGTATAATTGATCTGTTGAATAATAGGTGTTAATTAATTCAAATCCAGGCTTTATACCTTTAAGCCATTCACAGATATAAGTGTTCTCTCTTGCTGTGTACTCAGAATTCTCATTAGAATCTTGGAGTGGGTCTCCCTTTAAGCAAAAATACATGAGGTCTGTTATTTTGTTTGTTGGTTGATTTTACTCAACTGCAGTTTGTTTATGAAATGTTATTCTGCTTTAGATTTTCTCAATTAGCTGTAATGATATTTTCCCTGAAAGAATATTTGTTAATACTTTAAGTCCTCAGCTGAAACAGATATATAAGGATTATTAATTATGCTGGAAAATAAATTACATTATAGTATGCTACTATAAACCATTTGTTTTGTATTTCAGATATTCATTTTAAAAAAACAGGAACTATATGGTCTTAAATATTTATAGTTGTATGCAGTGATTAACTAGCAGTCAATGGCTTCAATTGTTTAACTATGCCTAATTTGATTTAAGACTAATATCATAGACCATAATATAGCAGAAAACCTAAGAGCCACGGTTTGGATTTCCATGAACTAAGGAATAAGTTCAGCCTGGTTGTAAGCCAAAGATGTATTTTACTTTGAGCCTCCCTATATTCTGGAAGTATGAGAAATGTTCTTGAAAGTAGTATATCTTATCAATCCATGTTGTAATTGTTTTTAAAACCCCTTTTCACTTTGGTATTGCTGTGTGTTTAGGCACCACAGAAACACAGGGAAAGAATGTTTGCAGGATACTTGAGAATATTATACTTGAAAAAATAAAATAATTCAAGCCAGTGTGAGCCAAACCTGTTCTAGTCATAATAATGGCCCTTTATCTGCCTCGGTCTTCAGTTACAGACACTCTAGATGAGGAGCGGGCGCTGAGGAGATGTCTCTCGCTCTCCTGCAGTGCCAAAGATAATTAGGGCAGACGAGAGCCAGGCTGGGGCTGTTGGGAAAGTTCTGAAGGCCTGGGAAAGTATGCTTTTAAAAAAGAAGATCTGTAAGCTCACCTCTTTCTGACACCTTGGGTTGTTTTAGGACTGATACAAAAAGTGCTTTCTGGGACCACACATTTCATAAAGTTTCTGTCGTTGTTTAGCAGTCCTCTCAGTGGGTTTTGCTTCAACTCAGTTGATAATTACAATAGAACAGAGAATGATATTGCGTTTTTATTTATATTAGAGTTCTTGGCCATGGGCACCTGGGGAGCCCCTAGATATAACTAAAACCGAATTAGGAGAAAAGAACATTGCTGATTCAATTTCTGAATTGGAGAGTAAAAGAAACATAATAATCGCTGAAATAAAAACATAAAATCATTTCAAAATAAATAACTAAAAAGAATACTACCTTTGAAATATGCCCTCCACTTCTCCAACCGGAAAAGAACAGCAGCCGGGCCAGTGCGGCTAAGTTGGTTGAGCGTTGTCCGGGCACCAAGAGGTCACGAGGTCACAGATCCGAGTCCCAGTCGGGGCCCATGCGGGGTTGTGGGCTCGATCCCCAGTACGGGGCACGCAGGAGGCAGCCGATGGATGTTTCTGTCTCATCCATGTTTCTCTCTCTCTCCCTTCCTTTCTCTCTAAAGTTAATAAAAACATTTTAAAAAAAAAAAAAATAGCAATGTGGTATTTTCTAAATACCACATTCAATCCTCTGCTAATTCCTCCATTTTATTCCTTAACAACTATTTCCACAAATATCCCATGTCCCTTGGGGACAGAAGGAGCGAAGGTTAGTTCACAAATGGTTAATGAGACTATACCGAGGGGCCTGAAGGAACAGGACAGATAAGCACTGGCAAAGGGAAAGAGATGAGAAGCGGCCAGCCCCTTGGTATGAGTTTCGGGAAACCTTTGATATGTGAGAAGTATTGGGGCATTGAACAACAAGTTCTTAACACTGACTTCATGATATTCATGATATAAGAGTCAGAAGAACTCTTAAAGAAGATAATAAAAGTAAAACTATTTCAGGGTGGCTTCTTTGAAGAAGCCACAGAACACAAACAAACAAAAGACAGCCTGTCATTCGGAAGGTTTCCTGACTGCTCAATTAGCGGAAAGAAACCAACTTTGGCTTATGCATGAAACCAGAAAAAAAGTGAACATAACCAAAAGACGGATCTGAAGAAGAGTGGCACAGAGAAACGCAGGAAGTGTTAAAAAAAAATAATTCTCCAGAGTCCTAATGAAATTACAGAAAACATGACCTCTTGAAAATAATCAAAAGAGAGTTCAGAAAAGTGATACAGTGAAATAACAGAAGATTGAAATTGAGCTGAAAACTCAGGAAAGAAATGAAGGAGAAACTAGAAATCATCATAGACATGAAAGCCCCATTAAAGGCAATAAAAATTAGAATATGTACTCCTGAAAACAAAGTCATGGGGGTCAGAATTGAGAGAAAAAATTAGGAAAAGAGAACAATGTAAAAAAATATAGCGATGATAAGGCAGAAAGACAAAGGCAATCCAACAATCACAAAATTACTGTTTTTAAAGAAAACAGCAAAGCAAATGAAACAAAAAATATACAGGAAAACTTTCCTGAGGAAAGATTTAATCTATATATTGCAAGGGCCCATTATATTTGACAGAAACTGAATACAAAATAATGAACACCAAAGCATGTGGTAATGCAATTTCCAATCTTTAAGGATAAAGTTATATGGGCGTACTGGCTGAGAAAGTAAGTTATGTAAAAGGGGTAAAATCAGGTGTGTCTTAAATTCTTCAAAGCAACACAATGTCAGAGAACCGTGGGGCCATGCTATAAGGTTTACAGGGCATGAAAATATGATCTAAGAATTTCATTCAAAGACAAGTTATTTCTCAAATATAAAAACAACATTCGCAAGCAGGTAAGAATTTAGGGATTATAGCACCCATGATGATTATTATTATAAAGAGATGAATCAAAATAAAACACTACGTAAAAATATCTAAGATTAAACAATCATGAAAATATTGTTATATGGTTCAATGTTATAAATCTTGAGAGTATAAAAATAATTATATACACATGTGCACGCACACACATATATGAACTATTGAGGGATGGAGGGAAAAGGGAATGGGTATGAGAGAACATTGATGTGTTAGCACATCTTTTTTTTTTTTTATAATTTTTATTTTTGTTTAAAGTATTACAGATGTCCCTTTTTCTCCCCAATGACCCTTTCCCCCCTGTTCCTTCCCCCTCCCCAGTCACTCTCCCCACCATTGTCCATGTCCTTGGGTTGTGCATATATGCACATAAATTCTTTGGTTACTCTCTCCCCCTCCACCCCCTCTCCCCCTTCCCTCTGACATTTTGTCAGTCTAAACTATGCTTCCATGTCATTGAATCTATTCTGCTTGTCAGTTTATTAAGTTCTTTATAAGGGAGATCATGTGATATTTGTCTTTCGCTGCCTGGCTTATTTCACTTAACATAATATTCTCCAGAACCATCCATACTGTCCCAAAGGGTACGAGATTCTTCTTCTTTATAGCTGCGTAGTACTCCATGGTGTAAATGTCCCACAGCTTTTTCATCCACTCATCTACTGATGGGCACTTGGGCTGTTTCCAGATCTTAGCTATTGTAAACTGTGCTGCTATGAACATCGGGGTGCATATATCCTTTCTGATGAATGTTTCAGGATTCTTAGGATACATTCCTAGGAGTGGAATCACTGGGTCAAACGGCAGCTCCATTTTTAATTTTTTGAGGAACCTCCATACTGTTTTCCATAAGCACATCTTTTGCAATCAGCTCTTTGAAGTACTGACTTCAGCCACTTATAGTTCTTTCAAAGTATTTTGTTCCTATATTTAAATAAATTTTTAAGGAATCTAACGACTCAGTGAAGAAAGGTTTCTTGGAAATTCAACAATTTTCCTTCATTTTTTTCCTTTGATTTGTTATTTACTATTAAAGTCAATATTTATAGAATTATTCCATTTTAAAAATATTTCCATCTCTTTCTTTGTATGGACCTAGATACCTGGAAAGACATTTGTCAAATATTGAAGTTATTTCTAGATGGTGGGATTCTTTTTTTTTTTTGTAATATATCTTTATTGATTCCAGAGAGAGGAAGAGAGAGGGAGAGAGATAGAACATCAATGATGAGAGAGTCATTGATGGGCTGCCTCCTGCACGCCCCCGACTGGGGATGGAGCCTGCAACCCGGGCATGTGCCCTGACCGGGAATCGAACCGGGATCTCCTGGATCACACGTCAATGTTCAACTGCTGAGCCACACCAGCCGGGCTAGATAGTGGGATTCTGAGTGATTATTACCTGCCCTTTGGAGATATGAGCATATAAATAATTTTATGAACAGTTTTAAATATCCAGGAAAATAGATATGAATTAATTACTGAGAAAACTGGAGCATCTTTCTGATGTTGTCTTTTCTATATTCTTCCTAAAAATAAAAATAAAAAGGTAAAAAACATTCAATCAGAGTAGCACAAGCTTAATCTTTGTAGGAATTACAAAGGAAGCTAAAGAAAGTTATTTTTCCATGAAAAGCTTATAATTTAACTTGGTGGTCTTTAGTTTTTTGCATTCGTTTGACTGTGATGCTAACTTTGTGTAACAGAAAAGAATTTGCACAAAATCAAATTGTGATATCTTGGGAAAGCTCTCTTATTCTATCTTTACACTTAATGCAAGGCTTGTTTCTCCAAGTAAATTTGTAATTTTTTATTTGGGAATTATTCAAGGTATAAGGCAACATCTTTGGGAGCTGCATTAATGTGGGCTTCAGAGGAAAAATGTCTATCCAAACTCTTTATTATACCTTAAGAATATATTTTAGCGCATGTCTCAAGTCATCATTTTGGCTTAAAGGAGATCCTTGACTGAATTGGCAATTATCACAGAAGTAAAAATTTGTCATATTTGCATTACCCACATTGCCCCAATAACATAAGTGAATGATTTGACTCACATACTCTGGCATAGATTTCATAAAATAATTTGTTACTACTCTAAAAATCCTTTTAAGATAAATCAGTTAAGTTGTTTACAGGTTAGCTAGTTATCCAAATGTTTTGTTTATAATTAGCCAGTTTGATCCCCCCCCCCCCCCGAAAATACTGTCATGTTTGTGGTATTCTGATTGCATAGTTGCAATGGGGTTAATTTTTTTTTTTTTATCATTTTCATGATAGAAGCTAAAAAATTTTGAAGATTATATTTCATGATTGTCAAAGTTCCCAGCTTGACATATTATTTCTTAAAATTTATTTAACAAGATAGGATGATGGAAGGAATCAGCAGTTACCAAGGTTTATTGGCGTAAAATATATGGGAAAGAGATGAGGAACTGTATTTAATATGATGGGTAACTTAATACTTGCACAAATCAGATACTGAAGGATCTGCTAAATGGGCAGGCTTCTGTTTGATTTGTGATCTAGTTTACTTTTTTTAAGAGTAAATTTAAACATCTGATTACCTCACATATGTCTTTACCCAGTATATGTCTTCAGTTTAAGTGCAGAATTCAAAATGCTTTCTTAAAACCATGAACTTTTATTTCTTAAAATTAATCATGATTGATAAAAACACAAAGATCTCATTCAAAGTGAAGACTATTAACATTTTTTAAGTGGATAATAACAAATTGCTCACTGTAGCTGCTTTTACATCTTTTAGATTTTTATATCATTTTGTCCTTCAAGGTAAAATGACAGAGTGAGCATATTGCATAAAAATCAAGATCACCACTCTTTCACTGCCTATCACCCTGTTTATGCTTAACCAAGCATTTATTTATTAGTGCTTAATGGTAAGGGCTGCAAGGTTACTACACCTGAGAGAAAATCTGTAAGACAGGCTTTCTAATTAATCACTAGGAGGGTTCAGGAAGGTCTCGCTGTTTCTGTAAACTGAAGCACTTATGCAGCCTATTCCAAGTGCTGATCACGAGAATAGCAAGTAATGCTTTACTTCTCTAAGTTTCTGTACCTCAATTAGGATGTTTCTCTGTGTGTACACATGAATACCATTGTTAAAACTAAGGCCTTTGTTCACCTGAGGACAGATCTGGAGACAGTTCTAAAGAAACAGAACAGTGGAACTGATACTAAACTGCCTCTCAGGGTGCTCTGAATCTGAGACCACCACCTAAGAGCAAAAGGCTCTGAGACAGCAATCAAGAGCAACAGACCCTGCTAGTCAGGAATCACCATACCCAGAGCCATTTGTGGCTAGTCAGGTCAGCTGGAGAGTTGTTCCACTTGGTTAATTTTCCTAAGTTTACAAACAAGAACTGCAATGAAATTTGCAGCAGTACTTCAGGTGAGATCATAACTGACAGTTGTGATTGGCCTGGATCACTGGATGCAATAGGGAGAGAGAAAATGGCAACAAGTCTTGCCACATTTACAAGTCTGTTTGGGAGCACACGCTTCCCACTCTAGTTCTTAGCATTTGCTTTGTTGTTTCCTGGTGCAGAAGCCTCTGCAGCAGAAGTAAAAGGCATTGCAGATCTTAATAGCCTGTTTCTCTGTCTCTAGTTAGGTCCCTGACATTGGGTCTGGAGCCTCTTGGTAAGGGCTCTGGTGCAAGCCAAGGTCAGCCTCTGCTTGTGCTGGGTTTAGAGCCACCTCGTAGGAGCTACAAAATGATATGCAGTTGGTTTCTGCTTGTCCTGGGCTTGGAGGTGCTTGGGAGGTGCTGCACATCAGGGCTGGCTGCCATTTGTCCGGAGCTTGTGGCCTTGTAGATGAAGCTATGTTCCAGGCCAACACTGGCTGCCACTTATGCCAGGCTTCTCTAAGCCTGTAACTCATGGGAGTTAAAAATGGAGTAGAGACTGGTCTCCACTTGTGCTGGGCTTGAGGCCGCTTAGCAAGAGCTAAGGTCCTGCCGAGGTAGGCTGAAGCTTGTTTGCATTTGTGGACCTTTGAGAGATTTGGGGAATGTCCAGAGCACACGCCAAGGAAGGCTGCTTATGTGGAGTTGTTTCAGACAATCAAGTTGGGTGGGGCAGGTTCTCAGGTAGTCACCAGGGAGGGGCAAAAGATGTTAGCCAGGTTAAGGGAGAGCACAGGCAAGCTGGATGGGAGGGGAGCTCAACAAATGAACAATGGTGCATGCCAGTGCTTCTGTCTCCAGAGAGCTGCCCTGACCCTTGCCCCTCCAGCCCTTGCCCTGAAGTTAGTCAGTGTAGTTCCTCCCCGTATGTCTCTGGGGCTTTATTAACTGCTGCCCCCGTACTGGAACTTAGAGTGAGTGAGCCTTTGTGTGGGCCCTTTGAGAGCAGTGTTTCTCGGATGCAATCTGCTAGTTTTCACAGCCAGATATCATGAGGACTACACTTCCTGCACTGTACTCTGGGCTGGGGAGCCCAATGTGGGGCTGGGACCCCTGGCTCCTCAGGAAGAACCTCTGCATCTGAGATACCCCTCCGAGTTCTTAACCACCACACTGTTGGTGTGGGACCTGCCCGTCCACATCTCCACCCCTCCTACCAGTCTCAAAAGTGCTTCTTCTTTATATTCTTAGTTATAGGACTTCAAGTGGTTCTCAACGATGGTGGTTCTATAATTTACTTGTAATTTTGATGTGATCATGGAGCTGAGTTCACTCTGCCATCTTGACCAAAGCTATGTTACACCTTTACACAAGTGGCAGTGCAGTAGGTTTGTTTATAGCAACATCACTACATACACATGAAAAGTGCTTTGCACTAGGACATTGTGATGGCTATGAAGTCGCTAAGTGATTTTTCAGCTCCATTATAATCTTTTGGACCACCGTTGTGTATGCGGTGCACAGGTGACAGAAATGTCTCTATGTGGTTCCTGACTGTATATAAAACTCTTGGCACATTTTAAGTCTAATATAAGTATTTTCTATTAATTAAGTACAGCATACAAAGGATTGAAAGAGCAGTATGCATAATGGTTAAGAGTGTATGTAAATAGAGCCGACTGCCCAGGTTCAAATCCCAGCTCTGCCATTTACTAGTTGTGTGACTTTGGACAAATTGTTTAACTTCCTGAGGCCTCAGTTCTTCAGCTATAAAATTTGGATATACTACTAACTATTCCATAACTGTGAAGATGGAAAGAGTCAATACATATCAAATTCTTAGTAAGTACTTAATAATTAACAGTCATTATTGTTAGCTCTGTGGATTACCAACACAGCATTCTGATTGCTAGGGATCAAAGGTACCATCCCGTTTTATACCTCACATAGGCAAAGAGATGCCTCTCCTGGGTCCTGGCAGCTTCTTTTATGTCCTTACCTCTTCACACTCAGGAGCAGGATGAATGGACCACCCTTTCTCTCACCTACTTAAGTCGGCTCAGATTTCCTCTCTAAGATCTACCCTTTTCTATGGTGATTGTGTGTACTAACCTCACCCTTCAGCTGTACCCTCAAATCAACTGGTGGGGAGGGGGTTTTCTCTTAGAATAGAAACCATATATAACTACCTGAACTTAGCATTCATGTAACATAATTTAAGCGCAATAAAAATGAAGGTAATATAGTCATGAGTAGAAGAGAGGGAAAAGGGAACTTTGTTATAGCAATTTAAAAATCATAGTTCTAAAAGATCCCTTCTCTAAGAGCAGAAACATGCAAGTAAGCCAATTCTACATCTAAAAAGTCTGGAAATCATTTGTTATAGCAGAGTTGGGGCTTTTCAAGTCAGGGACAGTGTACCTGAGGGGAAGGAAATCTTGCTGTAGCTGAATTCTGAACTCAGACCACCATTTCTTGTACCTCTATCTCTTGTACTTATGGCAGGTAATTTCAGCCTAATTTAACCTGTCATCAGACAAACATTCTGCCACCAGCACAAACAAAGGTAGTTGAGAAAAAGTTCTTGTCAACTGGATAAAAGAACTGCCTTTGTATCCCAATTATTTGGATGCTTTAACTTCCAGATGTTGTGCAATCAGCAAGTGTCCATATGAAGATACTTCAAATAGTCATTTATTTTCTCAAAATAACAATCTATAAAACATAAATAGTAAATTTCTTTTTACCATAAAAGAAAATTAGATTATCAGAAACAGAGGTTGTAAATCATATGTGATATGTCTGGACTTTTTATGTACCATAATAACTAATCACTTAGCTATCAGGGCACTGGGGAAATTACAATAAATTATATTTTGTGGGGTATGCACCACATGAATGAAGGCAAGAATATTATAGAAGTGACCTTCACCTTGGGTGATGTCATAGAAAAAAATGATGCTGCCCTAATAACTTCATAGGGTTAATTAGTTTCGGAGAACACACAAGAGGCAGCGATGTCATAGAGCTTTTCCATTTTCTTTCCCGTGGGAAGTTGGGCTAATAAAAATGAAAAACATTTCAAGTAGCTAACTAAGAAAGAAGAGCTGCACAGAGTAGGAAGGAAATGCTTTAGTGCTATCCTCTTAGAAGGCCTCGTTCTCTTTTTCTGTAAGCTGCAAATCTTATCCTTCTCTTGTGCATCTTTTCCCATCAACTTAGGAACCTTTGAAATGACCATTGTTTCCAAAATGTGCTCTGACAATGGATTTTTTTTCTAATTTTCTGATGAACATGAGTCCATTCAATAAGATAGGGTCCTCTTCAAATAGGGAGACATTTATCTGTATAAAATATGCAGCTTTGTTTAGTCTGGCCACTTGGATCCCCAGTGGGGGTGGAGGTAAAGTTTCCACAGTATGCTGATTTCAGATGAATAGGTTTGCTGGTGTCAAAGACAGGCTGTGGCCATCCACTGGCATCTGGGGTACAGAAGGCTAATTCTTCTGAATAGAGCCATTGATGATTACATTTGGGGGAAATTTAATCATAGAGTAATTAGGCTTTAATTCTTACAAAAACTTACAATTAATTGGACCTTTTATACAACTTTTTTTGTTTGATTTAAAGTACCATGTAGGTTAGTTATAGAAACTTAATTTAAATATGGATTTAATTAGAATTGTTTTATGATTTTAATGAGTCTTAAAAGTCTTTTGATGAGCAGCTTGTATAATTATGGTATTTAAAATGATTGAGTAAGTGCATACTTTTATAATTTACCTTTCAGGAAACTGTATTTTTATGGAGGCTATTTTTGCATGATGAATTGTTTCATTTTGTGTTCAATTTTTGTGGGGATGGGTGCTTAGTCCTGCCTCTAATCACCCAAATGTTTCCTCTCTAGAATGAAATTAAACTTTCACAGAATCAAAAGCATCAGGCAGTAGCCCAACACTATAGTTAAATTTAATCACAGAAATAGTTTTGTTTTTACTTTAAAAGAGACTGGATTACTGCTAAAACTTTCAGCTGGGGATTCAATTTTCCTATATAATCAGGTACAAACAAGTTACCTGATGACAGCTCTTTTCCTTTAGAAAAAAACTGTGATTTTAGGAAAATTACTTGAAATCTTTAAAAACTGAAATGCAGTATTGAGTTGTCAACTTTTTAATATGCTGTCAAAACAAATGAGTACTTTTAATAAACATGAAACATTTTTAAATTAGAAAAGAAAGGAGAACATTAGATACTTCCCTTTGAGTAGGTCCCCTTCCTACTATACTAAATCAGATAACTAACATTTGAAATGTTTCTGCTGATTAGGGAGAAAAATGGTGTATTAAGTAAGTAATATTAGGACACATGTTTTTATTTTCCATTTTTAATGATATTATGTTCTATCCTTCGCTTTATAGTTTAGGTCAAATTATTTACATGTGCTTGAAAATCAATCAATGTAGTTTACCATATCAAAAAGTAGAGCAGTAAAACCATATGGTCACTTCAATAGATGTAGAAAAACATTTGACAAAACCATTTCATGATAAAAACTCTCTGCAAACTAGAAATAAAAGTGAACTTACTCAATTTGATTAAGGGCTCCTATGAAAAACCTACAGCTAACACCATACTCAGAAATGTCTTTTATTTAACATTTACTGAAGGTCCTAGCCAGTACAATAAGATCAGCAGAGAAAACAAAAGGCATGCAGATGGGAAAAGGAGAAGTAAAGCTCTCCTTATTTGCAGATGACATGATTATACAGGTAGAAAACCCTAAGGGATCCACAGAATAGTTATTAAGTCTAATGAATAAATTTAGGAAAATTGAAGGATACAAAATCAAAATAAAAGCTAGCATTTTTACATATTAGTAACAAACAATTGACAATAAAAACTGTTTTAACCTCCATTTAAAATAGCCTAAAAATACTCAGGAATAAATTTAAGAGAAGATATGCAAGACCTGAACACTTAAAACTATAAAACATTGCAAAGAATAACTAACGGAAAGTAAAGAACTACATAAATGAGGGATACTATGTTCATGGACTGAAGATTCAGTATTTTTATGACAATCTTCCCCAATTTTATGTATAAATTCCATGCAATTCCAATCAAAATCCAAGTTTGATCCTTCCAAAACACATAGTTAGAAAACAAAATGGCATGCCAAGTGTGGAAGGACATTTTCACAGAACTTTTCTAACAAAAAGCTTGAATCCAGAATATATAAAGAACTCTTACAACTCAGTAAAAAAAGGCAATTCCATTTTTAAAATAGAGGAAAGATTTAGAAAGCACTTCACAAAAGATGATATACAAATGGTTAAAAAAAAGATGTCAAGATATTCAACATCACTAGTTATTAGGGAAATTTAAATTACAACCAGAGTGAGATACTTGAATGGCTAAAATTAACAGGACTGACAATAATAAGTGTTGATATGGATGTGGAGTAACTGGATATACATTGCTGGTAGGAATAAAAAATGGTACAGCCACTTTGGTAAACAGTCTGACAGTACTTCACAAAATTAAACATATATTTATCAAAGAACCCAGCAATTTCACTCCTAGGTATTTTATCCAAGTGAAGTAAAAATACATGTCCACCCAAAATGTGGTTGCAAATGTTCATAACAGCATTATTTAAAACAGCCAAAAAGGAATGCAACACAAATATCCATCAACTGTTGAGTGGATAAAAAAAATTATGGTATATCCCTACTATGAAATACTACTCAACAATAAAAAGAATAACAAAATATTAATAATTCAAAAACATGAATGAATCTCAAAAATGTGCTAAGTGAAAGAACTGAAAGCAAAAGACTGGGTATTATATGAGTCCAGTAATATAAAATTCTAGAAAAAGAAAAAATTTAATGACATAAACTAGATCAAATGACTGTCTAGAACCGGAGTTGAGAAATGTTATTGAAAGCAAAGAGTCATGGGAAAACTTTTTAGGATGAGAGAACTCTTTACATCTGGAATTTCCCATGATTCGAATGGTATAATTCACCTGAGTTCTCTTATCTGTACTATATCCTGTCATCTCCAAAGAGTTGTAGTAGTTCTCTTTTAACTACAGGATTACAAATAATGTTAATTCAAAAGATATGAAAATATAAACCTATTAATTATTTAACTATTTAATGGATATTTTCTTTTTATAGAATAGGACAAATAAGGCCCAAAACTAGCTAAAAGCCCCCTTATTATGAAAACACTGCTCTTTTAAGAACGTTTTCAGTGGATCCTAGGTTTTGGTAGCAAAAGATGTAATCATATAGGAGTTATTGTGTAATTTTTGTTTTCTTTTTTAAAATATGTTTTTATTGATTTCAGAGAGAGAAAAGGAAAGGGAGAGGGAGAGAGAGATAAGAAACATCAATGATGAGAGAGTCATTGATTGGCTTCCTCTTGCACGACCCCTACTGAGGATGAAGCCTGCAACCTGGGCATGTGCCCTGACCAGGAATCGAACCATGACTTTCTGGTTCATGGATCCACGCTCAACCACTGAGCCAAACCAGCTGGGCTTTGTTTTCTTCTTTGTTTTTTAGACTGTAATAATTTCATCTAAGAACCTGATAATGAAGATGATGGTGATTGATGGGAAACATACAACTAAATGAGATAATAAATCATGCAGCACTGATTAGGGCAGTGTGGTTTTGTGCCCTTGTGATTAGGGCAACTAAGATGTGTACTATTATTTGTCTGCCTTTCTATGTACCTCTTTAAAATGCCTTTTTCCCAACCTCACCCACCTTGATGCTCAGTTTAATCAACCTGATATGAAACCACTAATATTACTTATAGAAAGTCAAATGTTATAGAGACAAACCATCTACTAACTAGAAGTTAATATGTTGACCAAAATGGCACCTTTCCAATATGGTTATGCAAATGCCAAATTTACTGCTTTTTTTGGCTTCCATTCACTTTCTCCTGAAGTGTCTCTTATCTTCAACACTGTATTTTCTGAACTAATACTAAATTACTACAGAGCAAACTGAGGACTTTGGGACTCAGCAGAGTCAGTCTATTGAAGATAATTATCTTAAATGAATGATTGTGATCTCAGAGATGTTATCTAAATAACTATTGAATTATCTGCTTATTTTATATTTTGCTTCTTATTTATTATATGTAAGTTTTATTATATTTAAGTTTTTTAGTATATTGTCTATTCTATGCTGAGTAAATTAACAAGCACATACTGAATTAGGTATTTTCATTTTAAATATCCAAATATATACATAGGATTAATTATTAAAAGACATGATATGTGTTTTCAAATATGTGAAAGGCTCTTAACTACCATGAGAGATGGTCTTTGTTTTAAAATTTTAAATGTACAGGTAATGAAGTTGGTAATTTTATACAATTAAATTGATTGTATCTCCACAATCAAGATACAGAAGAGTTCCCTCATCTAAAAAGTTTTCTCTTGCCTTTTGCTCTCAGTATAATTTGCCAGTTCTGGCTATAGAGGCAGTCACTTACCTGGTCTTGTTGAGAGATGTTTCAAGGGGTTATTTTTACTAATTGACAAAAGTTAAAGAGATACCAGTATTTTATAAGGAAGAAATTTCTAACAGTTATAGCTGAACTTTCATCAATTACAGAGGTCTGAATATTTGCATATTAAAATCAATGCCTCAAAGTCTAATCCTATTCCAGGTTCTAAGACTTTTTCTCCTGCTTTGGAATGGCATGTTCTAATTAATTAAATTTCCAGAATAACCTTAAGTTAACTCTGAGTAACTCCCCAAATTTTTGTTTCAACACTTGGTGAAAGTCTTTATAAAGCATGCTACCGTGATGTTCTGTCTTATTTTCCTGGTGTACGTTGTGCTAGATTTGTTTTCTTTGATGACTGAGAATGTTGTAGTGACCTGGGAGTCACCATCATTTCTCAACATTAATGTTACTGACAAAATTATCAGTGTAGAATGTGAGGAAGTTTAGGTCCTATAATTTGATTTTTTAAAAACAACTCACTGTTCTCAGTTTTCTTTGTTTTTCATCTTTTTCTTCTCCCCCACCCTCTACCTCCCAGTGGATTCTTCTTTCCTCCATTGGTCTCTAATTCCATCAAGAGGTTTGCCAATCTGAATCTGAAATGGCAAAAAAAAAAAAAAGCCAGTCTTATTTGCTGCTTATCTTCATGCTCTGTAACCAGATTTTTCAGATTTACCTTTTCTTCTTACTATTCAACAACTCTGGACTCTCCCCACCTCCAGTCTTACACTTATTATATGTCTGCATGGATTATTGAACAGCCTCCTTGTTTCCAGTTTCTCCTAATTCTGACCCACCTTTGTATTTCACTGTTAAACTAACCTTGTACCAATTCAGGGTTTCATTCTTCAGCTCAAGAACTTGCAGTGATTTCCTATTGCATGACCCATCAAGTCCAAATTACTCCCACTAGGCTTTTAAATCCCTCCACAAATGGCTCTACTACATGACTTCAGATTCATTTGTTGCTCCATAGACACTGGCCTTTCTTTCTGCCTCTGGAACACATGTTCCTACCCTCAGGTCTTTGTTTAATGTGACATTGTTGCTCAATCATCTTTCCTCTATCCAGATTAAAGGCATCCTTCAAGTACCACTTCCTTTGCAAAACCTTCTCTGGCAGCTCCTGTCCATACCAGCCTTTGCTCTTTGTAAATTCCTAGTGAATGGAGAACGCTTTGCTCTCAATAACCCCTTCTTTTTTTACATATTAGCTCTATCTCTGCTGGATTGTGTAGTCCCCAAAGGCAGACACCAGATCTTGTAGTGAATTTGTTTCCCTATATTGTCAAGTAAAATGTAGGATACATAGGATATACAGTATTCCAAACTTTACAATGTACTTTTCACATGCATTTTTTTCACTTACTTTATATCCCATAAATAACCTCATTAAACATCTACAGATTGACTTATTTGTCATTCATTCCTTGCTTACATCAACAATACTATCATTTGTCCTAAAAATCTCTTCTTATCACTCTTCCTTCCAATGTAAATATTATTCTCTACTTTATAAAGGCCAATAAATATTGCTATTGATATATCAGTTAGAAAAGAAAACCATAAAGAAAAAAGTATGGATTATCTATACTATACTATATAAAGCCAATCCTAACCACTAAGATTATATAGAATTTTTTTTAAATTTAAAATGGACTATACTTACATCCAAATAAAATAAAGACCTACAATCCTTTATCTGAAAGTCTAAAATACAAAAACATTTTAACCTGAAATTCTTTTGTATGTTTATAGTCTTAATTTATTCCACTTAAAACAAATGTTTATATATCTTGCTACAGATATATTATGTTTGGTTATAGGGTACTGCCTTTGACTCTGTTGAGAGTGATACTTAATACACAAAATATGCATTGTATTACCTTTCTAAAATCTAAAAATGTCTGAATTCTGAAAAATGACCTCAGTGGTTTCAGGTAAAGGATTATGGACCGCTAATACGTTTGTATAGTACTGTGTAGCCCTTCATTTAAATCTTATTTAATCCTCCAAATAATGTTACAACGTAGCTACTATTATTATCATTTCCACTTTTTTGATTAGAAAAGTAAGATGCAGAGATAAAGGGGCTTGATGACAAATGATAGGACTGAAGTTCTTATTTTCTAATTTTAAGTCCTATGCCCTTTTCTATGCCAATATGTACATTTAAAAATATGCTTTGGAATCCATACTTTTTAAGAAGAAGAGTAAAATGGTTCTAGAACTTTATTTGGATTCTGACCTGACTATGCTTGTCCACAACACGCACTCCATATTCTTTGAATTGGCAAGCTCACAGTAGTGAATGTAGGGCTTGTTGAATATCACTTGCTGAAACAAGACTAGGATACAGGAGCAGACCTTGCAAGGACTTAGAATTTGAGGAAAGCTGAAATACAGTAAAGGCCTTAGCATTTCATCCTGGAAGACAGACTAGTAAAAATCAATCAGAACACCAGAAAGAAAAAAGAATTTTTTAAAATGAGCATAGTTTAAGGGACCTCTAGGATAACATCAAGTGCTTAAATATGCATATTATAGGGATACCAGAAGGAGAAGAAAGAGAAAAAGGAACAGAAACTTTACTTAAAGAAATAATGCTGATTTTTTCAGGAAACTCCATAATGTTTTCCATAGCGGCCGCACCAGTCTGCATTCCCACCAGCAGTGTACTAGTGTTCCCTTTTCTCCACATCATCGCCAGCACTTGTCATTTGTTGATTTGTTGATGGTAGACATTCTAACAGGTGTGAAGTGATACCTCATTGTGGTTTTAATTTGCATCCCTGGTGATTAGTGACTGAGCATTTTTTCATATGTCTCTTGGCCATCTGTGTGTCCACTTTAGAGAACTGAACTGTCATTTGACTCAGTGATCCCACTTCTAGAAATATATCCTAAGAAACCTGAAACACCAATCAGAAAGAACTTATGTGCCCCTATTTCATAGCAGCACAATTTACAATAGCTAAGATCTGGAAACAGCCCAAGGGCCCACATAAGTAGATGAGTGGATAAAAAGGCTGTGGTACATTTACACCATGGAATACTATGCAGCTGTAAAAAAGAAAGATCCCCTACCCTTTGGAACAGCATAGATGGAACTGGAGAGTATTATGCTAAGCGAAATAAGCCAGTCAGAGAAAGACAAATATCACATGATCTCACTCATATGTGGATCTAATGAACAAAATAAACTGATGAACAAAATAGATCCAGAGACATAGAAGCATGGAACAGACTGAGGGATCTCAAAGGGAAGGTGAGGGTGGGGAAGTGTGTGGGGAGAGATTAATCAAAGAATGTATATGCTTATATGCATAACCTATGAACACAGACATTGGTATGGGAAGGCCTGGGGGTGGGGTGGATGCAAGGTGGAGGGTATCAATGGGGGGAAAAAGGGAACTTCTGTAATAGTTTCAACAGTAATGGTAATTTTTTTAAAAAGTATTTTTCAGAAAAGAAAAAAAAAGGAAAGAATGCTGAAAACTTTCCTAACCTGGGAAAGGAAAATGGTCATCTAGATATAGAAAGCACAGAAAGTTCCAAACAAGATGAACTCAAGAGACCCACACCGAGACATATTGTACTTAAAATGACAAAAGTTAAAAACACAATCTTGAAGGTTGCAAGAGAAAAATGAGTTAGATACAAAGAAAACCCTTTAAGGCTATCAGTTGCTTTCTCTTCAGCAACTTTACAGGCCAGAAGGGGGTGGCATATCATCCTTAGAGTGCTGAATACTTTACCCAGCAAGGCTAGCATTCAGAATTGAAGGAGAGATAAAGAGTTTCTTAGACAAGCAAAAACTAAGACTTCGTCACCATTAAACTAGCTTTACAAAATGTTAAAGGATCTTCTTTAAGTAGAAAAGGAGAGGCCATAATCAGAAATAAGAAAATATGAAAAAGGGAAAAACCTCACAGGTAAAGCTAAATATTCTATAAATATAGCAAATCAGACATTTTAAAAGCTACACTGAAGGTGAAAAGAAAAAGTATCAAACCCAACTCAAACTATAATAAATTGTTAGGAGATACACAACACAAAAAGATCTAAAATATGGTATCAGTAATGCATGGAGGGGAGAGTAAAAATGTAGTCTTTATATAATATATTTGAACTTAAATACCTATCCACTTAAAGTAGACTGCTATAAAAAGTGATATACACAATCCTTGTGGTAACTATAAATCAAAAACCTACAAAAGATACACAAAGAACAAAGAGAAAGTAACCTAAGCAAAAATGAAAAATAGCAAACCGCAAGGGAAGAGATCAAGAGAAGAAAGGAACAGAGGACAACTATAAAAATAACCTAAAAACAATTAAAATGGCAATAAATACATGTTTATCAATAGTTATTTTAAATGTAAATAGATTAAATGATCCAATAAAAAGGCATAAGGTGGCTGAATGGATTAAATAACAACCCATCTATATGCTGCTTACAAGAGATTCACTTCAAATGGAAGGACACATACAGACTGAAAGTAAAGGAATCGAAATAGTCCATGCAAATAGAAATGAAAAGAAAACTGGAGTAGCAATAATTATATCACACAAAATAGACTTTAAAACAAAAAATGTAAAAAAAGACAAAGAAGGACATTACATAATTATAAAGGGGCCAATCCAAGAAGATTTAACAATTTTAAATATCTATGCACCCAACATAGGAGGCCTATATGTATAAAGCAATTATTAATGGACATAGCAAAAGAAATCTACAGTAATACAATAATAGTAGAGGATTTTAATACTTCACTCACATCAATGGTTAGCTCATCTAGACAGAAAATTAAGAAAATAATGGCCTCAGGTATCACATTAGATAAAATCAACTTAATAGATATTTACAGAACATTTAATCCCAAAACTGCAGAATACACATTTTTTTCAAATGCACATGAACATTCTCCATGATAGACTACATATTAGGCCACAATGAAATTCTCATTAAATTAAAAAAGATTGAAATTATATCAAGCATCTTTTCTGACCACAATGGCATGAAACTGGAAATCAACTGGAAGAATACTGGAAAAAACAAAAATATGTGGGGACTAAACAACATGCTACTAAACAACCAATGGATCAAAGAGGAAATAAAATAAGAAATCAAAAGCTATCTTGAAAGAAGTAAAAAGGAAAATGCAACTTTTCAAAATTTATGGAATGAAGCAAAAGCAATTCTAAGAGGGAAATTCATAGCTATGCAAGCCCACTGTACGAAACAAGAAAAATCTCAAATAAATAGTCTAATGCTACACCTAAAGGAACTTGAAAAAGAAGAACAAACAAAACCCAAATCAACTGAAGGAAGAAAATAATTAAGATCAGAAAGGAAATTAATGAAATAGATGTTTAAAAAGCAATAAAAAAAATCAATAAAACTAAGAGTTGGTTCTCCAAAAAGATAAATAGACAAATCTTTAGCTAAACTCATCAAAGAAAAAAAGAGAGAGCCCAAATAAATTAAATCATAAATAAAAAATAAGTTACAACCAATACCACCACAAATAAAAAAAAGCATTAAAGAATACTATAAACAATTATATGCCAAGAAGTTTGACAATATAAAAGAAATAGATACATTTTTAGAAGTACATAACCCTCTAAGACTGAACCAGGAAGAAATACAAAATCTAAACAGATCAATTACTAGAAATAAAATTGAAGTAGTAATAAAAAAACTCCCAACAAATAAATGTCCAGGACCAGGTGGCTTCACAGGTGAATTTTACCAAACATTCAAAGAAGAATCCTTCTTAAACTATGTCAAAAAATTAAAGATGAAGGAACTCTTCCAAACTTATATTATGAAGCCAGCCAGCATTACCCTGATATCAAAACTAGTTAAAGACATTATAAAAAAGAAAATTATAGGCTGATATCTTTGATGAACATGGATACAAAAATTCTTAACAAAATATCAAAACAAATTCAATGATACATTAAAGGGATTTTACACCATGACCAAGTTCATCCCAGGGATACAAGGATTATTCAACATCTGTAATCGATTAATGTGATACATCACATTAACAAGATAAAGAATAAAAACCATATGACAATCTCAATAGATGCAAAAACTCATTTGACAAAATTCAACATTCTTTTATGATAAAAACTCTCACAAAGTGGGTATATAAGGAAAATATATCAACATAATAATGGCCATATATGATGAACCCATAGCTAATATCACACTCAGTGGTGAAATGCTGAAAGCCTTTCCTCTTTAGATTAGGAATAAAAAAAGCATACCCACTACCACCACTTCTATTCAACATTGTACTGGAAGTCATAACCACAGAAATCAGACAAGAAAAAAAAATAAAAGGCATTCAAATTGGAAGGAATAAACACAACTCATTATTTGCTGATGACATGATACTATATGTAGAAAAACCCAAAGTCTCTACCAAAAACTATTAGAAATAATAAATAGAAAACAGTACGGAAATTCCTCAAAAAATTCAAAATAGAGCTAACATATGATGCAATTCCACTTCTGGGTATTCATCTGAAGAGAACAAAAACATTAATTCAAAAAGATGTATGCACCCCTATGTTCATTACAGCATTACTAGCAATAGCCAAGATATGAAAGCTACCGAGATGTCCATTAGTAGATGAATGAATAAAGAAAATGTGGTGTGTGTATATATATATATATATATATATATATATACACACACACAATGGTATATTATTCTGCAATAGAAAAAAGAATGAGCCCAGCAGGGCATGGCTCAGGGGTTGAGCATCAACCTAGCATCCAGGAGATCTAGGTTCCATTCCTGGTCAGGGCACATGCCCCCAGGTGCAGAAGGCAGCCTATTAATGAGTCTCTCATCATTAATATTTTTACTCTCTCTCCCTCTCCCTTCCTCTCTCTGAAATTAATAAAGACATATTTTTTTAAATTTTATTTTTGTTTAAAATATTACAGGTGTCCTTTTTTCTCCCCAATGACCCGCTCCACCCTGTCCCTTCCCCCTCTCCAGTCCCTCTTCCCACCATTGTCCATGTCCTTGGGTTGTGCATATATGCATATAAATTAACAAAGACATATTTTTTTTAAAAAAGTGAAATTTTGCTATTTATTACAACATGGATGGGCCTAGAAGGTATTATGCTAAATGGAATAAGCCAGACAAAGACAAATAACCTATGATCTCATTTATATGTAGAATCTTAAAAACACAAAATAATAAACAAAACAAAACAGAAACAGACCTATAGATATAAAGAACAAGTTGATGGTTGTCAAAAAGGAGAGGGTCAGGGATGTAAATTTTTTTTTAAATTCGTGATTTTATTGACTATGTAAAAGATACAACTAGAGCCTTCCTTTTAGACTAGGAACAGAAAGCAGATAAAACAGTCTAATATAAGGAGTATGAGGTATATGTTTATGTGAGTGGTTATTTTATTTAAAGGCAGAAGAAAAAGTAGAGAAGCCATAAATGGGATAGCCAGTAGGTTGGCTTTCCAGAATGAGAATGCTTCTAAGAAAATGGCCAAAGAACTACTTGAGTACAGGGACTGTGTCTTAAGCACATTTGCATGCCATGTGTTCAGCTTGGTGATTGGCCCTTAGTAAATGTCCAATAAATGTCCAATAGATGAATGACTACTAAATGAAGCTAAGAATGGTAAATATAATAGGTGAATATTTCTGAATCTTACTGTTTAAACTTGAAAAACAAAACTGCATCAAGTTTAGGATACTCAAAGAATGGGTCGTTACAGTTTTGTAGAACTAAAAGTTCTTTAATTCCCATATTCTAAGAGCACTGAGTTTTGAATGAACCAACTCAAATTTAAATCTAGCTTGGCCACTGGTTAGCTGTGTGGCCTGGTACAAATTATTTAAAGAACCCAGTTTCCTCAACTATAAAAAAGGGGCTAATAAAATTCACTCTGAATACAGTAAGTCCTCATCTTATGTCATTGATAGGTTCTGTGACTTTAAGCAAAAAGACACATAACAAAACCAATTTTAC
Source organism: Miniopterus schreibersii (assembly GCF_964146895.1). Taxonomy (NCBI): domain Eukaryota; kingdom Metazoa; phylum Chordata; class Mammalia; order Chiroptera; family Miniopteridae; genus Miniopterus; species Miniopterus schreibersii. The sequence goes on from NC_138103.1 coordinate 54,457,083, forward strand.
TATAGGCTAACATATGTAAATAAGAGTTAAGTTCCTATGGCATCCCATCAATGTCAAAATAAAATGATATTATTCGAGGACCAGCTATAGTTCTAGGATTAAATGAGATAGTATGTATGGAAGGTATAGCATAAAATTCAATCCATGGTAATCCTACTTTGCTCCTGGCTTCCTTCCTTCCATCCTTAATATCCATAACTGCTTTCCAAAAAGCGGTTATGGATACTTTTGGTGTAGTCTGAGCCTGGTCCAAAACAATAAAAACAAAAAATTATCTTCCTTGTTCTGCGCTCAGGTCCACAGAAACACCTGGGACAGAGCAGGAGGGAAGTGAGCTACGAAGAAGGCTGTAACTACTGAGAACCTGTTCTACACCTTCCTAGAGATACCACTGTGCTACCTGCCTATTAATCATGCATTCCCCAAATACTGGCTGAGCAGTATTATCAAGTACTTCACTAGATTCTGAAATTATAGAAGTAAAATCACACACCCCTGTATTATCATAAAGGAAAAAATAGGATAACTTCCCTGGTGGAAGCTGAGGAGACTAAAGACAGAGTTGGACAGAGAAAACTTGGCCAAAGAAGGGATATTTTAACTTATATACTGAAAGATCAATGATTCTCAGGGAATAATTAGCTGTTCTCTGGCATGTACAAAGGATGAACGTGAGCCAGCAGAGTCTCCAGGGAGGCTTGAAGGTCTTCCTGAAGGGTAGGATGGAAGAAGCATGGTGGAAGACGAGGCAGCACACGGGAGCAGGTATCAAATCATAAAGGGATTTATATAGTAAGTCAGGAGTCTGACATTCTGTCAGCAGTGGTGAGTCACTAATGAAGAGCCATTGGAAAGATGCAACTGGACTTCAGGCTGCAGAGACAAAGCAGCTCCCTACAGCTGGTGTCCAGAAGGCAAAGGGATGATAGAAGTCAAGTTAAACCCAACCTGGAGACATAATTTGTCCCACACTGAGTATCATCTAAATCAAATGAAAATCTTTAAAATCTCTTAGGATTTTTCCATCTTTAGCTGTGGTTAAACTACAAAGTATGAAACTGATGCATCAAAATTTCAATAAATATTTTTACTCTTTGTTGGACCAAGTTTTTATAATATGCTGGTTTCCATTCTCTTTACATTGATGTCATTTTGTTCTCTCCCAGCTATCCTCCTGGCTGGAGGTGCCACAGCATGTCTTCCATTAGACTTCCATACATTAGATTAATAAAGCAATTATTTAATTGACTCTAATTTCATTGGCATTCTTATTAGCTAAACGAAAGGAGTTCAGTAATTGTTTACATTTATAAAGCCAATGTTATGGTTTAAATTATAGCCTTTGGATGAATTTGAAAAATGAAGCCTGATAATCCTTAAAACAATATTTACAGAGGACTCTTTGCTTTTGTAAAGAATAAAGGGAATGGAAACAAGAGCACATTAAATCAGAAGGGCTTTTAAATATTCATTTTGCAGTCAGCCTCACTGGTTTCCAAGCCACTATCTAACGTCATAATTTTTATTGTAAAGAAATACCAAATCTCTTGCTTTAATTTTCCTGTGAAATAAACTATTATTTCACATTCTTTTTTCCTCATTCTGGAGTATAGGAGCTCTAGATACAGTGTAAATATTCTTTCTCAACAGAAATCTCTTGGGAGATACTACTAAAATTGGTACTCCAAAAATGTAGGCATTTTGAGTAGGTAGCTTCTGATTTAAAATGTGCTCTAACAGCCCCTAATAAAAACTCTTCTAACCACCCAATACAATAACTATGAAACCACTAATATTGATAAAAACTCACAATTCCAAAATCAATCAGTAAACCTGTTGTCAGTGGTTTTCCATGAATCACAGGATGATGGAAGTGGTCCAGATAAAGCTCTCCTATCAAGACGATGAATGATCCAGTGGACCCCAATGGTGCTTGTGAAAATATGCTCTGGCTTAAGGGACAGTGAAAATCACTCTGGAAATAAACCAAACCCCACAGAAACATGCTGAATATAAGGATCAGACAAAAATGTTAGAACACTGTGGGATTCTCAGTTCCTACTATAAGGCATAGCCTCTGTGAACAAACTGAAGAAGCCTTAGGTTACAACCTGTCGGGACAAAAAGAGAAACAATGAGATACAACAAGAGGCCAAATGAAAATGAAAGTGGACAAGACTTGGGGGTGAGGAAAGGTTTAAAATAACCTTACAGAAAATCAGATTGACCACATATAAGGCCTAGTTAATTCCAAGAAAAAAGAAAATAGATTTAAAGCATTCAGGAAGGAAAAAAATAAAGCAGGTTACCTAAAAAGGGAAAAAATTAAGCTGCCCTTAAACCTCTCTGAAGCATTAAGTGCCATTAGATGACACATCTGCAATATATTTTTGGCTTCATGTTTTTCATTTTGACTTATGGAAGCAGCAAAAATAGTACACAGATTTCCCATATACCCTTCACCCAGATTCCCCTTACATTTACCATCTTACATAACCAAAGAACTTTGATCACAATGAAGGAATTAACCTTGGGACACTGCTGCTAACTAAAGTACAGAACTTTTTCAGATTTCACCAGTTTTTCCACTGACATCTTTTTGTTATTTCAGAATCCCCCATTGCATTGTCATGTCTCCTTAGTCTCCTCCAATCTGTGGTAGTTCCTGAGTCTTTGTCTTTCATGACCGTGACACTTTTGAAGGGTACTGGTCAGTTATCTTGTAGACTGTGCCTCATAGTTGGTTTGTGTGACGATTTCTCATGGCTAGATAAAGGTCATGCATGACTGGGAAGGAAACCATAGCAGTAATGTGCCCTCTTCAGAGCAGCATATCAGGGACTAGATAATGTGAGTATGTCTTACTACTGCTGCTGCTTGGGTCACCTGGTTAGGCTGGTGTTTGTTAGGATTCTCTACTGTTGTTACTATTTTTCCTTTATAATTACTAAGTATTTTGGAGGAGTGCTTTGATCTTGTGCAAATATCCTATTTTTGAAATAACTTGCACCCACTAATTTTAGCATCCCTTCTGTGGAAATTATTACTGCGGTGTTTTAATGATTTGTTACCCTCATTCCTTCATATTTATTAAACTGGAATAGTTATTTAAGGGAAAGTTGTCACTTCTCCCCCACTTATTCAGTTATTTATTTATATTAGTATGAATTCATAGATGTTTATTTTATTTGGTTATAATGCAATGCTATTGTTGTATATTTTGTCGCTCACGCTATTCCCACTTTGGTACCTGGCAGCTCTGTGAGGCTGGCTCTTAGGCCCTTTCGATAAGCTCCCGTGCTTTTTTTTTAACATTCTTATTTTCTGATGCTTTAGGCTCACACTGTGTTTTCCCTGCCCCAGCCCTAGAATCAGCTATTTCTGTAGAGTCCTGTCTCTTTTATTTGAGAATGGAATTTAGAAACCAAGATTTAGGTGCTGGCTGGGCTTATTGCTACTGAGGTACTTTTATACTAATATCTCCAATTTTAACCCAATACAACAGAGCTCATTCTAGACTTTCCCCTTTATTTGTAACTTCTTTCTCTGACAGTGAGAAACCTGACTCCCATTTTCCAAATTTACTTTTTCAGTCAACCCAATACATAAATATAAGTAAAATATCTTTAAAAACATCTAAAATACCTTTAAAATCTAAAAAAAAAAAATTAAAAATCTGGAAAAAATAGTTTGATTTCCTAATCCATTTCTCTGTGAGGAACAAATTACCACATAGAGAACAATGATAATGAACAGCTGTTTTTTTTGTCTTTAGCCTTAAAGTATTCAGTGGAAACATAGCTTTCCAGAGTTCCTTAGCTCAGCTCCTTTCTCCCCCATCCCCTTCAGTCTCACTATGTGATTCATTTGTAATATAGTTACATTCCCGTCACATTCTGCTTTCCAAATCCACCCCCCCCCACACACACATCCTAGTTGATTTTGTTGTTTTCATACAATAAAATTCACTCTCTGTGGTATACAGTTCTATGTGTAGAGCTGTGTGTCCACCAATATAGTTCCCTACAGAACAATTTCATCATCCCCCCCTAAACAAGTTACCCCTTTATCAATAATCTCTCCTCCCACTCCAACTACTAGCAGCCACTGATCTTTTTTGAAGAGTGTCACATAAAATGGAATCACACAACATACATCAACTTGATCCTGTCTTCTTTTACCTAAGAAAATGCATTTAAAATTCACCCAAGTTGTTGTGTGAACCAACAGTTTGTTCCTTCTTATGGGTGAGTGTTATTCCATAGTATGAAATGGTTTAAGGACATCTGGGTTGTTTACAGTTTGGGGCTACTGTGAGCAAAGCTGCCATAAGTATCTATTTACAGGGTTTTGTGTGAATGTAAATTTCCATTTCTCTGAGGTAGACACCTACGAGTGGGATGGCTGGGTTATATGGTAGATGTATATTTAACTTTTTAATAAACTGCCAAAACACTTCCCAAAGTGGCTGTACAATTTTGCATTCCTACCTGTCTATTGCATGTTAAGGATGAAAATTTGTAACCTAATAATGGTAGGTCCTCCAAGATGTTTATGTGTGATAGCAGCAGGATTCCCAGTTATTCAAATGCTCTTCTTGAAAAAAATTACTTACAGTCATACTCTAGCCAACTGAGAGAAATAGTAATTAAGAACTTGAAAAAACCCACCCATTCCTAATAAACAAAATCTTAAGGAAAATAAATGAAGAAAGAATATCCCTGCTCATAAAAAATATATCTAAAAAGACAGATCACATCATGTAATATTAATAATAAAACCAGAACCCTTATTAAAATCAAGGGGGGATGGAATTCCTGATTGTCTTATTCAACATTATTTTAGAATTTCTGGGTAGTGCAGTAAGACACAAGTCAGAAATAATGGACTAACTACTGGAGAGTAAAATGGTTAGTAATTGCAGAGTATTGCTTAGAAAACTCAAAAATGCCACGTAAAATCCTCAAACAGAAATCAGAAAGGCTGTGAAACACAAGAAAAATATCAATAATCCAGTAAGAAAGAGAAGAGATTGTAGAAAAATTCTCTGAATAACCTTAACCAAAATATGCAGGATCCATATATAGGAAATTCTAATTATTGAAGTATGAAGGACCTGAATATTGACTTTTGCAATACTGCCATTCATTAATTCATTCAATTTACTTCCTCAAAATTTGTCTTTGCCACAGATAGAAGATCCATAAGAGAAAGGCAATAATTGTCATATTCAATGTCTTATCCCCCATGCTTAATATATTGCTTGACCTAGAGTAGGCATTCCAAAAATATTTATTTTGATATACCAATATTTTGTTCAATCTTTTCTATGAAGTTTGTATAGCTTCTAAGACTTATTAAGTAGCTTAGTAGTTTTTGAAAGGAGTCTAGACAAGTTAATTATCATTATCTAGCACATAATAATAACTACCATTAAACCCCATCATGGCTCATGGTTTGAAGTGTAGGTACCCAGAGTTCTGCATTACTATCTTTCTTCATTTTCCCTCTCTCATATTAATGGATTCCACAACACAACACAAGAATATTAAAGATGAGGGGAATCTGGGGGATTTTAAAAAGGACTCTTCTCTATAAAGAGGCTGGTTATACTTCATCAATTCAATTTTCAGATCCCACAAGCAATCCCAGGTTAGTAGAAAATGAATGGGAATGGAATTCTAGTTATTAAAAATAGAAAAACCCAGAAAAGAGACCCACAGAATCTAAGAGCAGGTTAATGTGAAATATATTTCTCAGTCTGCAATCTGAGCCTTTTATCTGAAATCTTTTCTGCTTTCTATGTAATACAGAATTTAAGGTTAAGGACACAGAATATTTCATTGCTTGATAGTTTCATTTCATAGTTTGACATTTTTCCTTTTATTATTTGGTTGCTAATATTTTCTTACATTTTAAAAATAATGAGATGATATCATAACATTGATTAAAATTGGCTGAATAGCTGAACCACAGCTGGAGATAAAGCATTTTCTTTATTATTCTTATCACTGTCCAATGTTTTATTATCTGTGGGTGTGTATTTGTGTTTCTATGTGTTTGCTGGGGTGGAGTTACTGTGTAGTAATTTCCCTGCTGTGCTTTTAAATAGGGACTTCCTATGAACACTAATAATGGTAATGTCACAGTTATTTACTGAGAAAACTAATCTGGATTCTATGGAGATGTGTGGAAGTTCTTTGAAAATGAAATTAGAGATACAGAATGTCTCAGTAGTAATGAATCCATTTATGTTGTATATGAAGGTTAGAGTTAGAAAAAGCAATTTTTCAAACTCAGTGCTTTTTGGTGGTCAAGTGTTTATTCCATTGAGTCATTAATGTACTATATTCCCAAAGTATTCTTTGGGCAGAGTTTATCTTCTTGCTAATGTTAAAGAAGAATTAACTGGCCTATGGCAGGCTTTTTATAGTTTTTAATGATAATTCTGAATTGTTAGGCAAGTTCCTCTTGAGTATACGCTACAGCCTATAAATGAAAGGGCTGGCAAAGACCTTATTTTTTTGGTAACTGAATTTACAACAAAGTTAGACATATTAAACATCAATAGACATTATTGGCTTTATTGCACATTGATGAGCCAATGATAGATTTTAACAGTAAAGCAAATTTAATAAATTTGATATAGAAATTAGAATTTTAATACAGTAGCAGGAACTCATCAGGAAAAATGGACATCAATGAGACTACCTGTGAAAGTTAACTGCCTGTAGCTGAATTAGATTTGCTACATTTTGGCCAAATTCATATGTTATGGTAAATAGGATAGCTGAACAAGATAGAAATAACCGGGATAATTTTGTATACTAAATATCTCAATGTCAACTGTTTATGTTTTCTATTTTTATTTTTTTAAATATATATCTTTATTGATTTCAGAGAGAGGAAAGGAGAGGGAAAGAGAGAGATAGAAACATCAATGATGAGAGAGTCATTGATCCACTGCAGCCCACAACCTGGGCATGTGCCCTGACCAGGAATCGAACCCCGATCACCCGGATCCTAGGTCAACACTCAACTTCTGAGCCATGCCCTGCCGGGCTGTTTATGTTTTTTAAAGCTTTTCAGCTATTTCCCTAAAATATATATATATATATATATATAACATTCAAACTTTAATTTGTATAGTTAAATATAAAAGGAAGTTATTTAACTTGGTTGATAAACGGACTCCTTTTGGAAGTTAAATTTAATGTCAGTCAACTGGTACATTTGAACTTAAACTTTATATTATGGAGGCCGACTCAGAAGAGAGGAATAACAGGCAGTGCTCAGGGCTGTGAAGGCCAGCAAGGGGGCTCTCCAAAGTTAGCGGGGCCTTCCCTCAAGACATCAGGCAGCTGTGCCTCACGATTCGCCTGCAGTCCCAGGAAGAGGTAACGGAGTCTTTGACTTACTCTGGCTCCAAGAAACTCTGGAAATGTCAGTCAGAATCTTCTGTATATGGCCATAGCTATGGTGTACCAGCTGCAAAAATAAAACATTATTAGACAGAATCACACCTTGAGCTGTGATGACAGATGTTAAAATGACTATAAACAGTTGAGGGGGGAAAAGGGTCGCAGACAGTTATCTGAAAGCAATGAGACAAGGATGTTTGGAGACATAACCTATTTGCTGGAAAATTGTATGATTTTAGGATATGAGAGATAATGGGTGAGATAATTGGAAAGACAGAGCAAAGGGCCAGTTTCTAATTAAATTGACAGTATATAGAGGATTTTCTCAGAGGAAATATCAATGATCTGAGCTGGGCCCCACTTAGTGCATGAGACTCTGCAGTGAGAGTGCTGCTGCTGGAAGATGCCTCCTAGACTAGGGCTAGAAACATGGCTTTGCTTTGTGAGGCAAGGCTTCTCCCCCCACTATCTATCAAGATAAATACCATTCAAATGATGTGTTCATCCACCAAGTGATAATGAAATAGGGAGAGAGCATCCAGGGTGATAGCTGTGGGAGTTAGCCAGTGTATAAATTCTGCTTAGCAAGGAAGATGTTTAAATTGGGGGGGGGGGGGGAGCCATCAGTATTAAAGGGTATTCATGCTGTGTTCCTGTTATGACACTCATCAGACTAAAAGATATATCAAGGGAAATGGACTGATAGGGCTGGTTATTGGATGAAGTAAGAAAAAAGCTGAATAAATGAGCAAAAGACAGAGTTGTGTTTTTTTTTATTTTAAAGGCTTATAGTTTTTAGATGTTGTTTGACCTCTTAAGGCAGGGAGAGGTTGAGGGGTTTTGTTTTGTTTTTTTGCAATACTCGCATCTGAAATAGTAGCACATACATTTTTAGCTAGTACTCAAACAAGCTCCATATTCTATACAAATGGGGAAATGCAATTCATAATTGACAAGGTATGAATTTTTTATACTTTAAGCCATGAGGCTGCCAAATCAACAAATGTAATTCCTTAGCAAATACATCTTATGTTTATATTTATGAAATGTACACAATTGACACAGAACCCAAAAGGGAATAAGTAAGCATTTTATATATATATACTTTGATTTGCAAACTCCATTCTGGGAAACATTTATTAAATTAGAAACAAGGAAGGAATGCAAGCAAAATGTGCTTAGAGTTTCAATTTACCTCAGACTTGGTGTTACTTTTATGCATTTTGCCAAACTTGGACTCACTTTGGTTGAAATGTGTGTGTTTTTAATATATAGAGAACTACTCTCAAAAGTTAAAATGATAAGTTATTAAAACTTAAAATTCATCTATGGGATCCCCACATTGCAGTGGTGATTTTGTGCTAAATATCCTAAGCTGAGACAGTGAGAAGAGGTCAAGCCAAGGATCTTGGAAGGAGTGACCAACTCTGCACACGTAATGTACTCCACATTCTGTGTAGCTGTCGATGAGGGCACCAGAGCTTACTGAAGGGTCATAAGATGAAATTCTTTCTTGAAGTAACTTTGCTGTCCATTTGAATGTAAGTTCTATGAGGGTAAAGATCTTACTTACCATACTTCTCAACCCCCTTGATGCCAGCGGGCAGCTAGAGAAGGCAGCACTTCTTACTAGTCCCCAGGGTGAAGAAAGGAAGTGAGGAGGTGAGCCTTTCATCCCCCAGGACCTGAGGCAATGCCAGTTATTTTGAAAGGCTCTAATCTGCCACCACTGTCAAAGGGATGGCATTTCAACTGAAGTGGGTCTGAAACATACTCCAATCAGATACAATTATGGCCTGGCACATGGAGTGCAAAGAGACTATTGTTTTATTTTTCCATCAATTAATTTTCTGACATATGCAGAATGGATAAAACATGTTATTAAACTGTGAGCTCCATGAGAGCAACTCACATGTCACTTATTGTTACAGAAGACATCGAGAAAGAGAGAGACACAGAGAGGCACAGGTTGTAGTAGACGCCCTACAGTGTGTAAGAGCGTATAACTCTGGAGCTAGCTGCTGGGGTTAGACTCCTGGCCCCACCACTAATCAGTTCTGTGACCTGGGGTACCTCCTGGTCTGTAGCAATAATGACAGTTAACCCATCTCATCAAGTTGCTGTGAGGGCTAACTGACCTAATATATGCAAAGTACTTAGAATAGTGAATGCCTGGCACAAGGAGATCACTAAGTAAGTCTCACAGTGCCAGCACATAGTAGGCATTCAGTAAATACTTTGATTACTGAATGAATGGAAGGAAAGAACTTTGGAATCTATATGAATAGGAACATATGGGCAGTGACTTAATGAAGAGTAATGGCCCCATTAACCATTAGCTCTTAACTCTAGAACAGTTTTAATCTTTCTAAATTCTTAGCCAATTTTAAACAAAATATGAGCCAAGTCTGTATTTCAAATCCTTTTCTAAACACAATGTTGCTTAGTAACAAAGGTGGCACACAGGCTCCTTAGCCTTTGGACCACGTGTTTCAAAGTGGAGCTTTCATTCAGATTGTTATCCCCAGAAGTGGTCAGGGCAATGGTGTGCCTAGTGCCAATCTCTGTTGCCAAAACAAGACTGATGTCTGTGTTGGCATCAGCTTTACACTGGCCAGTAAAAATACACTCAATTTTTGGAAATTTTAGAGTTCTAATCCTTTCCTTCTTGATGAAAAGAGGACTTTTTTCATTTTCAGAGCAAGAATAAAATTGCTCGACCCAGCTTAAATATCTTTTAACATAATAGTTTAATAAATGGAATAGACATTAAGTGTCTACAGAGCACAGTCCATGAACATTTCCAGGTCTAACAAATTTAACTAGAAAAAAAATATTTTTTTTTCTTTTGATTCATTATATTACAATTTCTCTGAGAAAAATCAGCAATGTGGTTCTGGCAATACATAGTAGTCCTGATACTCCTCTTAGCAAAGAGCAATTTCTTCTACATCACCACCAAATGCCGGCCGAATAGCATGACCTTGGCCTTCTAGCTAAACTCTTATAAGTTTAAAAACCCTCTGGTGGAAATGAATTCTCCATGGAGATATGGATGATTTACTGGTAAAGGAAAAGTTCAGCTTCCATTACTACTGATGGCTACGCTTCCGTTTATGTTTTCCCTAAGCCATAACTATTTAAAATGTTACTGTTAGCATTCTTGGTTGTCCCATTTGTCAGTATATAACTCTCCTACTTAAATCTATAGAACAAATCATATTAATTAAAATAAATTGGTTAGGACAGTTAAGCTGTATTGCAGATTGTCTCTGAAGGCTATAAATTCAAATTAAGGGTTTTACTGCTTGTTCCTGAGCTTGGAAACAATCCTTTTACTGCATTAGTAGTAGCAAAAGAAATCTACTACCTTACAAAAGAATTTTCATTTAAATTTCTGCAGAAACAGCTGGATAAACTGCATATATAGCTAGTTGTCATAACTATATAACAAATTCTTGGTTGAATCAAGGAACCAAACTGCTTATTTATTGTGGTGAGTACAGTATTGATATTTAGGAGTCTATAGTATGGATTTTAATAGACATGCTGCATTCTTTCTATATATTTTAAATATATGTTTCTATATATATTTATATCTATTCTATTTATTTCTATGTATTATATGTTAGATATATATATAATATTGGGTTCCAGAGGTTCTAAGTTATATACTATATTAACAGTGATATATTTTTGTAAAATAAACCTTATTTTCTGGATATGAAAGTGTTAAATTAGGTGAAAATAATTTGTGGGGACTTGGAATAACTCACTCTGATTATTTTAAGAAAAGCCTATGTTGTATAACTTCCCAAGGCAAAAACTGAAGGTCCTTCTATAAAAATTGAAGGTCATTTACATTTCATGGAAAACTCTATAATAAAATTTTTAAAAACTCTGTCTGTAAATATGAAAATAAGCAGTACAAACCAATGATATTCTTAACTGTTCTTGGCCTTTTTTTGTGGATAAATTCTTTTGATGCTTTCCTCTTTTCTACTGAATTCTCTCAAACCAGCATACCTTAGTTAGCTTGAGGGAATAACTAAATTAAGTTATAAATAAGTTTATAAAGTTCTCTTTGCTCTCTTATCAAAGTGAGATATTTGCTATCCATTCATTCTCAAATGTCCCTACTGAAAACGGTATAAAACCTTTTAATGCTCATGTAGGACCCCTATTATTTAACTACTGTAGAGATTCAATATGAAGCTCAGAGAAAAGCAAAACTTTTAAAGTGTTAAAAGTTACAATGTAAAAAAGGATCTCTTACCCTTTGGGACAGTATGGATGGACCTGGAGAGTATTATGCTAAGTGAAATAAGCCAGTCAGAGAAAGACAAACATCACATGATCTCACTTATATGTGGAATCCAATGAGCAAGATAAACTGATGAACAAAATAGATCCAGAGACATGGATGCATGGAAGAGAATGACAGATCTCAAAAGGGAGGGGGGTGGAGGGGACCGGAAGAGATTAACAAAATAACATATATGCACATATGCATAATCCATAGACACAGACAATAGTGTGGGGAAGGCCTGGGGTGGGGTAGGGGTTGGGTGGAGAGGGGCAAAGGAGGGGAAAAATGGAGACATCTGTAATACTGTCAACAGCAACAACAAAAATTGCAGTGTACAAGGGAATTTTCAAGTATTCTATTTTAGGGAAGATAAAGCTATTCAATAAATCAATTATCCAGGTTACATGGAAAGAATAGTGATGATTTCTCCATCTCTACTAGATGTATGGTAAAGGAGATGGACTGGACTATATACATCTCTTAAAACGTAGCTTTTAAAGCATTAGGCAAAAGTGGTTGTGTATTGGCATCATCTGGAGAACATATTAGAAAGAGGGTAGGTAAGTAAATATAGACTTGTAAAGACCTGTTTCCAAAGGAAGACACTAATTCTCTAATCCTGTGGTTTATGCGGATAAAAAAGGTATAGCTACTAAACAATAGTGCCATTTATATTCAAGGTGATTATATTCAAAGCTGATTTTGTGGTTTATAATAAAGTTCCCATAAGTATTCATCAATCACCGTACCCAGGAAGTTATTCTCAAATGTAGGATAGCCTTATATGTCTCCTTCCTAGAGTTTGTCCTTTGGGACCAAGTGCAATTCAGCATCACTTCCCTACAGAAATGTCTTTATAAAAGAACATCAAATTCTATAGTTTCCAATTTTACCTCAAAATTTAATAATGCCTTTACTACTCAGAAAAATCAGGATGCTTTCTGTCATTAATGTTTCTACCTTCCCATTGAGTTAAGAACATGCATTATTCCCTAAAGCTATCTCAGATTGTATCACGAGGAAGACCCTGTGTTACTGAGTGTAGGGGAATGTATATGGAGGATGAATATAATTGGAATGAAAGTGAAAATGACAATCAAAACATTGAATTTAGAAAACCTGGGACAAAAATGAAGTTTAAAGATACTGAATTACAGTTTGGGAGAGAGATGAATTACAGATGGAGAGACAACATCTGACTATATGGGAGTAAACGTGAGGCTTATCAAGGGAGGAGGGAAGATGGTCTGTGACTGAATCCCGAGGAAACCCATATTTATAGGACAACATGGAGCAAAGAACAGAGACATCCTTTTCCAGTCTGATTTGAGCTTCCCTCAAAGCCAGTCTGCACTGTTGTGCGGAGGAGGAGAGGACAAGAAGGTTTGTTTGAAGGAAATAAAATCCAATATGACTTCACTTTTCACTCCCCAGCTACCACCTGGTAGGACAATTTGAAATCATTAATTTGGCCAGATGGTTAATGTTGTTTAACAGTACAATTAACTAATAAATAATTGCAAAGCACTTTGTAAGTATAAAGCAATACATAAATGTTTAATAATAACATTAAATCAGGACGCTTATTTCAAGTTACTTTTTTGTATCCAAGGGTTTTATTGGTGTTTCGGGAGAAATGCCAATAATATGATTGAATGCCATCATTACACAATGTATTTGAAAATACAATGAAGGGACTATAGGAAAACAAACATAGCCTTGGCCACGCCGGGCTGAACAGAGTGAAATGAAAGAAAGGAAAGAGGGAACGACAACACGAGCGTAGACATGTGTAACTGAGCCCTGAGTGAAACTACACAATTAGTAAGTTCATTTTACCTACATATGAATAAGAAAGAAAATTTGTCAGACAAAACAATGTGAAGAGCACAGAGCAGGAGAAGGAAAATCAAGGCAGGAGCTCTGGGGAAGCCAATTAATACAAGTAGAGTCTCATAAAATAATTAGCAACATTTCATGAATTCACAGCTTACCTACTCTTAACAATAATGCATCAGATATATACCATTAGCATCCCCTATTGTGCATATGAGAAAACTGAGGGACAGAGAGTTAAGAAATTTGCCCAATAATACAGAGTTTGTTAAGGTAGTCAGGATTCAAACATAGACAGTTTGACTCCAAGGTCTGCTAGGAGGAATCTGGGAAAGGTTTTATTTCCCTGATAAATGGGACAGGTGTCCCCATTTTCCTGCCTCAGAACAAGGACATGATGCTGAAGTTGCAATAACCATCTTGGATCCATGAGGTAAAGGACAGGAGATTCATAGAGACATCAGCCCTGCTATTTAATCCATGCTGGCACCTCTAGAATTCTTGTTATATGAGAAAAATAACTCCCAGTTGGTTTAATCCACCACAATCAGGATTTCTGCTATTTGCAACTTTAACTAATATGCCAAATAATCATGACAATGTTATTAGTCATTGAGTGTTTGTTGTGATCCTGCACTATTTTATGTTTTATGTGTACACAGTCATTTCATCCTGATGGCAAAGACGAAGCGGGCACTGTTATTATGAACACTTTATTGATAAGGCAGCTGAGGTGCAGTATCTGGCTTGCTCATAGCCACAGAGTGTAAAAGGGATCCAAATCCAGCACCTGGCTTCTACCCTCTGCTCTTTAGCAAGCAGTATTCTAAGCAGTGAGATACGAAAACCATTTCAATTAAAATCACAAGCTAGATAGGGATGTCTCAATATTATTTTGGAGATCCTAGAGCACACATTTCTTAGCAGGGACACTATTAACATTTTGGGAAGACTACTCTTTATTGTTTGGCATTATTGCATATTAAAGATGTTTACCATCTCTGTTCTCGGGTCCCAGAAGCACTCTCTAGACAGTGTTAACCAAAAATGCTCTCTGTATTTCCCCATGGAGAGGTAGTGGCAACCCAGTTAAGAACCGCCATTCTACGAGAGCACTCAGCAAACATTCTCTGTAAAAGTACAAACAGGAAATATTTTAGGCTTTGTGGGACAGTTAGATTCAGTGGGTCTCAGCCACAACTACTAAACTCTGACATTACAGAGTGAGATCAGACACAGGCTATACATAAACAAGTGAGCATGGCTATGTTCCTGTCAAACAATTAGGATGCTATTTGACAGATGAAAACCCTGAGGCACAAAGAGGTTAAGAGGTGATTCAGTGCAAAGATAGAGTGATGCCAGAGCCTATGTTCTTATTCTGAGGCTTCAGATGTTTTTCTCTTTGTAGAAGGCATAGGAAATGCCTCAGAACTTCTCGCTCTCCAGATTCTGGCCTACCTCATCTGTCTGCTGTTGATTGCTCTTTCATGCTTCTGTGACAGTCTGGACCCACACTACCAAGAACATACCTTAAGCTTAACCACTCCCTAAGCGCAGCTCTCCTTGTTGGCTCTGACACAGTATCCACAAAGTCCCCCAATATAAAACATTCTATCAAACTGATTGTGAGAACAGGTACTCATTGATTGGTGACTGTTTTTATTTTATACCCCTCCAGGTCTAATTTTAGAGATCCCCAAATCCACCACTGCTCATTGAGGTGAGCAGAAATAGAAAACTCTTAGCCATGGTTTGGTACATGTAAGAGCCCTATAATATTACCTAATATTCACAGACACACAGAAGATCAGGCAGACACCTCCGGCCCAGGGCTGAATGTGTATGTAAATCCAAGAAGACCCACCAAGGCTGAGAACATTCACACCAATCTGATTGTGCTGGTGAGCAAAGTTGTGACTGCTAGTTCTGTTAGAGTATCTCAGCTAAGGTTTTAGGGTCCACTGTAGCGTTAGGGTAAGAAAAGGGACCTAATAGTCAAGGACAGTCCAAGCTCCCACATCTACCCACGCAGGAGCCATACAGATAGAACAAATTTCAGAAGATAGTTAAGATTATGGTACAGATGAGTGGGGTCTCATGGGATTTTGCTGCCCATCAGTGTCTAAGACACAACATATTCACTGCCACTAGTAGGAGTGGGGGTCAGGAGAGTAGTTCTTTTTCCAGAGTAGGCAGGTTAGGAATTTAGCAATAGTGACAGAGAGCAGGTTACCAAAGTTAGAAAAAAACAAAAATATAATGACTTTATAAACCTGATTTAGGCAGAAGTAGAATATACTGGTTCTGTAGGGACATGCTTCCACTATAGATTTCAAATATATAGAGGAAACTAGGGATAGAATTTTAAACACATTGCCCAGTCAACTGTGTTTAACAAATTGATAGATTATTTTCGCTTCCAATAGTTTTTTGATATAATTGTTTTTGAACTGTGTTTACAAAGTTGAAAGCTGCAATGGAATTAGAGATAAACTCTCTTAAGAACTTAGAAATGTGAAAATAACAATGTGTGTGATAAACATACATTTCAAATCCCTAATGCTTCTAATCACTGAAAGTCAAATATTAGGGAAAATGTAGTTCTACTACTTAGTTTCTTCTATCTTTGTCATAATTTCTTAATTCTTTATGAATGATTTTTTCTTAATAAGCACAAAGCAAATGCAAGAATTTTGTTGTAGGTAAGTAACTTTGCCTAATACTATTAATTACTAACAGCTCAATTATACTATGAAGTGCCTATAATTGTCATGAAGCTTCAAATATTCTTATTGTAGATTCTATTATGCATTCATTTATTTTACATTCATTATACAGATTTTTTAATGAAGCAGAGAGCTTGTGTTTTCAATTTTCACACTTAGAGACAATGATCAAAATATTTATATGCATATTACATATTTTGTTGACGTTCAGAAAATAATTCATTTACTCAGTACAATATTAGTACCTTTACATGGGAGAAAAAAAGCAGACCTGATTTTTCATGTTTGGATTTCTTTTAGGAAATGAAATATTTGAACTAGTTTTTAACAGTAATTAATGATTATTTTAAACCCATGGTTAGTGTTTCATTTACAAGCTCAGACTCCAGAGTCTGATTCCATTATTTCAATTCAAACCTTCCTGGGCAAGTGACATTAACATTCTGTGCTTGAGTTTACTCCTCTGCAGAAAAGGGATAATAACATTTTGTAGTAAGGATTTAAGGAGTGACGTCAAGTGTTTAAAACAATGCCTAACACGAAGTTAGTGCTATGTATTTTTCATTATGTATGCTGCTTGAAAGGAGTTCAGTTTAACATGCAAATTAATGATGCCCAAGTTCACCTGTATAAAATAGGTAGGGACAATTCTTTAAAATTTCATGAAAGCTGTATTAGGTAACCTTGTGGGTTAAATCTTAAATCCCAAAATATGGATTTTGGGAGTACTCCCCCTTGTAGCATGGCTTTGAACAGTATAATAGTGAAAATTCTCTACCTTTCAAGTTGTTAAAACCGGTATGACCAATAACTTAACTCTGACCATATGGGAACACACGGAGAAACTAAGACATCCAGAAATAGTAGTTTTTAGATTCAGCCAAGGTTGGTACTAGGAGATGAGGAGAAGCTCAGGCAGAGGTTGAAGAAGAAACGTAAATTAAAGCCAGGTCTAGTGTCTCAGATAATCCCCACTTTCTCTCCACTCTTTCATTTTTTCCTTCTCTCTCATATATCCCAGCTCCCAGGGTTGGCCAGAGGATATTGAACCTAGCCCTTCAACAGAAAGCCTGTGTGGGAACAGAAGTTTTCTATAAAAATGCAATGTCCATGCTTTCTTTTCACCACTCAAACCAAATAAGAACAATTAAAAAACAACTTGATATGCTTTCCTCATGTATGGCAGGCTGTTTGTTACCCAGAAGTTCTAACTATATAAAATAGGGGGCTTCTGGAAGACATTCGTTGAATAGCTGCTTGTTTGTTGTTAGAAATCCTTTCCCCTTCATGATTCTATATATAAAAAAACCCTAAAGACTCCACCAAAAAACTATTAGAAACAATAAACAAACACAGTAAAGTTGCAGGATACAAAATCAATGTACAAAAATCTGTTGTATTCATAAATATTAACAATAAAATATCAGACAAAAAATGAAGAAAACAATTTCATCTGCAATTGAAACATAAAGTAAAAATATCTAGGAATAAACTTACAGGAAATGAAGGACCTATACACTGAAAACTACAAGACATTGTTGAAGTTGAAGAAGACATAAGGAAATGGAAAGATACTCTGTGTTTATGGATTGGAAGAATCAACATAGTTAAAATGGCCATATTACCTAAAACAATATAGAAGTTTAATGCAATCCCCATCAAAATTCCAATGGCATTTTTCAGAGAAATAGAACAAAAAGGTCCTCAAATTTGTATGGAACCATAAAAGACCCCTGAGAAAAAAGAACAAAGGTATCACACACCCTAACTTAAAGTTATACTATAAAACTACAGTAATGAAAACAGTATGGAGTTGGCAGAAAAACAGACACACAGACCAATGGAACAGAACTGAGAGCCCAGAAATAAATCCACATGTATATGGGCAACTCATTTTAGACAAAGGAGCCAAAAACATACAATGGAAAAAGGAAAGCCTCTTCAATAAATGGTGTTGGGAAAACTGAAAAGCCACATTCGAAAAACTGAAACTAGACTGCTATTTTGATGCCATATACAAAAATTAGCTCAGAATAAAGACTTAAGTATAAGACCTGAAACAAAAAAATACATAGATGAAAACAAAGATACTAAACATATGGGACTTGCTCTCAAAGCCTTTGTGAACTGGATCCCAAAGGCAAGAGAAGTCAAGGCAAAAATAAATGAATGGGACTACATCAAACTAAAAAGCTTCTGCACAGCAAAAGAAACCATCAACAAAACAAAAAGGCAACCAACCACATGGGAGAAGATATTTGCAAACGATACCTCCCATAAGGGACATATTGATATCCAGAATACATAAGCAGCTCATGTAACTCAACAAGAAAACCAAACTATCCTATTAAAAAATGGGCAGAGGGCCTCAGCAGACATACAAATGGCCATCAGATATATGAAAGATTTTCAACTTCACTATCTTTATGGGAAATGCAAATCAAACCCATAATGAGATATCACCTCATACCTGTTAGAATGGCTGTTATCAATGAGACAAGATATGACATATGTTGGAGAGGATGTGGAGGAAAGGGAACCCTCATTCCCCGCTGGTGGGGATATAGACTTGTACAGCCACTGTAGAAAGCAGTCTGGAGTTTCCTCCAACAAAGAATACAGCTACCATCTGACCCAGCAACCCCTCTTCTGGTTATCTACCGGAAAAATTTAAAAACATTTATTTGTAAAGATATATGTACCCCTATGACCCTTGCAGCACTATTCATGGTAGTCAAACATGGATGGTTGAATAAAGAAGATGCGGTACATATATGCAATGGATACTACTCAGCATAAGAAAGGATAGAAAAACTGCCGTTTGAGACCACACAGACCCTGAGAATATCATGCTAAGTGAAATAAGTCAGGTGAAAAGGGCAAGAACCATAGGATTTCACTCATATGTGGGATATAGAACAGAAAGCAACAAACAAACAAGCAAACTCACAGACACGGGAAACTGTATGAAGAAGGGCTTTGGGGGACGATAAAGAGGGTGAAGGGGTCAAATGTATGGTGAAGGGGAGACTAGACTATGGGTGGTGAGCGCACAGTGCAAGCAGCGTGCACATGGTGAGTTATAGAACCGTGCAACAGAAAAGTATATAATGTTATTAACCAGCATCACCCCAGTAGATTAGTTACAAGAAGAAGTCCCATGCTCTTGGAAACCTTATAGCAGAGGGCCTTTAGGATGTATCAACATTGGTTTTAAAATACATTTGTGACAGCATATCATGGTGGATGGCTTAGGTGGAAGGAGGGGGAAAAGAGAAAGGAAATGTGTACGGATGTTTCCCTACTGGGGTGCTGGGTTAAGTATGCCCTGACCAGTCCTGGGGAGGCGGCACATATGAGAGGAAGGAGCGGAAGGAAGGATTAGCCGGATTTGGGTTATTGTGGTAATATTTACTTTACAAGATTATATACATACTTAGCTTCATATTCTTAACATTTTGTCTACATCTCCCAATCGCACAGAAATAGAAAGTCTTTAATTTCTTTTTTTTTTCTTTTCCTTTTAGCAAATGCTCTGTGCAACCTCGCTAACAATTTGCTGCTTTTGTTGGGTGATTTAACTTGATTACTTCAAATTTGATCTTATTTCTTGGAATGGACTGACCTGCATTTAAGCTATATTCAGTTTAGCTTGATAGTCCGCTTGCGGCTAAAGTCTTCCTGGTAAACCTCTCTGCAATTTAAATCCACTGATAGGTTGCTCAGCGAGGAAAAAATACTATGAAAAATATTTGCTTATTAATTTCTAATTCTAGGTTTTTCTTATATGCGTGTATATCCTGGTAAGCCATATATCATTTTTAAAATCTAGAAATACAGAAACCTCACTTAAAACAATGCTTTGAAGCTTTACCTCGGGGTAGAGCTGGTTTGATGGTTTCCTCTCCCATTCTCCTGGCCCACAGGGCAAAGCAGTGCCCATGAATTGCACTGCCCGGAAGGCAGGTCAGTAAAAGCATAAACAAGGAGAAACAGATGCGGCAAGAAACCAGGGAATACACACTCTCAAGTCTTGAGTAACTAAGTGTTGACTGTTGCTTGAAAGTTACACAAACACTGAGATGTGATTTTTCTTTTAGGTGGGAAATGAGGAAGGACGAAAGACTAGAAGAGGAAGAAAAAGCAATGCTGGAACATTTAAAACGAATTTGCAACTTCCAGGACTCTTCTGCCTCAGATAACACAGAAGAAGAGTAATCTGCAGAACACGGCAACAGCTTTATTTTAGGAAATAATCACATATAATGGAATAGGATTTTTACTACAGTCAGGATGAACCTCAGATGGGCTGTGAAGCATGAAACCAATGACTGAGTAATCTCTGAACTGAAAAGGAATGTAGCACATAAAAAATAAAGTGCTGCATATTTTTTATTTTAAAAATAATTTCAAATGTTTTTCTTTCCTCAGTCTTTCTCTTTAGATGATAATAACTGCTGCCATCTCGTGTTCCCTTTGAATTATTTTTCTTCTTTCAGTCTTGAAATATCTATGACAACAGGCAAAATGTTTGGAAATCTTTTCCCTAAAGATTTTTAAATACATTTGGATGTTAAGTTGAATGGAGTCACATGGCCCCCTGAGTCATCTGCAAATTTCAATCTAATTTTGTAGCTGTATCCCAAGTCCAGGTCTTACCAGCTTCCTTTCCCATAGCCTCTTTCTCGTCCAATTGATCTTAATCAGAGCCACAAAAAGCACTCTTCGGAAGTGTAGCTTTAGTCATATCTCTGCATATAGTGTTTTTTTAAACATTAGTTCCAATCATACATAGTACTTTCAGATCCTATACCCAGTGGCTCCATGTTCAGGCAACTGCCAGTCACTCCCTTGGCTCAACATGCTTACCATTTTCCCAACCAGAAACCATCTTTCTCACAAAATTACGTTCAAAACTGACTCCAGCAATCTCTACTCTACAGCTCATTATCTATAACTTCTGTCATTTCTCTTATTTCCATTACATTATACACACAAAGGAAATGGAATGTGTTCTAGCACCCTGTGTGCCAAGTTATATAGACTATAACCTTCCTATCAGTGCCTGATATTAGATTCTAAAAACTTTAAAGGCCTTACAGTATAACAGAAGTCTTCTTTTATAACAATCATCTTCCCAAATACCTACCACAAAGTCACTCATCCAGTCAAGAGTTAATAAACACAGTTGTTTGAATGACTGCCACTGAAAGAAGACAATGAAGACACTTAGACTATTGATCAATCTACAGGACATCTGGGAGAAACTTTATATCATGAGCTATTTTAGACCATATGACACTGAATGTCATTGAATTTATTTCTGATGTTCTCAGATTATCCATGTTCCCATGTTCTGTAATTTTTACAAAACATATGTAGGCATTTCTGTATGACTCCCTTTTCAAAGTATAGTAAGAGGAGAGTGGGGTGAGTTGGAAGGAGAGGAAAATAGAAGAGAGAAGAGCTTGCAGTTGAATTCTCTTCTGTACTTGCTCAGTGAAATTATTGTAGCTATAAGTACAATAAAATTTATAACTGGAAATGTTAAGTGACAAGTCACTGATTTATCAATCATTTTGACTCTATACTTGATATGTTTCTTAAAGTATAAGAAGTAATATTTCAAAAGGGTTTCCTTTCTCACAATTATTTTGCATTTGTATATGTTATCAACAGGAATGAATACTTCATAACTCCCCATATGCTTACTATAAAAATATTATATTCCTATAAAATATTATCTTACTGTTATGTTTAACTGCATTTTTGTAATTATAAAGAGGTATCTATTTTATTATTGGTTTAGCAGTTATTATGTGGAAACAATATGAATTTTTAATAAAATATAGATGGAAATGTGTATTTCAGATATTTTACATTTTTAACATCTCTGCCAAACACTGTTATAGAACTACCAAACAAGAAATGGGAAAAATAAATCAGCTTGTTTGTCTACCAGTATGAGCTTACTCAAAATGTCCTATTATTCCAGTTCTTAAATTTTGAGTCAAAGAGATCTTCAGGTCATTTGTAATTAGTAGTTTACTACAAAAAATATTTAAGAATTTTTATGGTTTTCATTATACTTGAAATATTTCATAATAAAAATATTAAAAAGCTGCATCAAGACTTAAAAAGGAACAAAATCCTGTCACATGTTACATGAATGAACTTTGAAGACATTATAAGTGAAGTAAGACAGTCATGAAGAAGACAGTGTATGATTCTACTTATATGACGTATCTAATGTCAGCAAATTCATAGAAACAGAAAGTAAAATGGTGGTTACTTGGGACTTGGGTAAGGGAAAAAGTATTTTAATGGGTATAGATAGATTTTCTCATTATTACAAGATGAAAAAGTTCTGGAGATCTGTTTCACAGCAATGTGAATATACTTATCACTATTGAACTATACAGTTAAAAATGGTTAAGATTATATGTTATGTTTTTACCATAACTAGAAAAGAAGCACTGCTATAGGTGGAATATCCACAAATAAACATTCCTAACATGACGCCTGAAAGCTCTTAGGTTTTAATAGGGAACTATGAGACCAGCAGATTCTACATAATGATAAAAACAAACAAAACCACTATCTGCCTTGCCTTTGAGGCATGTTTTCAACAGCATCACCAGTAAAGCAATAAACCCTTGTTTCTCCAGAATTCAAAACAAAGAATCCAAAACATTGTAAAACCTTTTTCCCCCCAAAATATTGTAATAATTACTTGCATGAGTAAAGGTCTGTATTAGTTCCTTATTGCTGCATAACAATAGTACCGTATTTGGCAGCTTAAAACAACATACATTTATTATTTCATAGTCTCTGTGTGTCAAGTGCCTTGCCAATAATGCTAACCCTTGAGCTGCCACCTGCAATGAAGGGAACTCAAAACTCGCAGATTCTTTCTGAGGAGCAAAGGATTTGAATCCCACATTGGGCATCCCAACTTTTAAGATCTGCATCTGAGAGACGAGCCCCCAAAACATCTAGCTTTGAAGACCAACAGGGCTTATGTCCCCTCTAGGCTATAGTGATATGAAAAATGACTCTTAAAGGGCTCAGGGTTCAGAACTCACTTGCGCCAGGGCCAGGCACAGAATCGTAGCATGTAGAAAAAGTAAGAGACAACTATAGCATCCAGTGAGGACTACCTTTTGAAAAGAGAACCACAGATTTTGCTGGAGATTGGATGTGGAATGTCAGAGAAAGAGAAATCAAAGAATGACCTGAACAATTGTAAAAATCAATGTGCCATTTACTGAGGTGGAAAGATGTGCAATAGAACAAGTTTTGGAGGTAGAAAATATAGAGTTTTAAATGCATGTTAAAATGCATATCTATCCTAGTAGGTATGTTGAATAAGAAGTCAGATATATGAATACAGACATCAAAGAAGTCAGGGCTGGATATGGATATTTAGAAGCCATCAGCACAGTGATGCCATATAAAAGACAGTGAAGGGCCCAGCTGGGCGTGGCTCAGCGGTTGAGCATCAACCTGGGATCTAGGGGATCCGGGTTCGATTCCTGGTCAGGGCACATGCCCGGGTTGCTGGCTCAATCCCCAGTCAGGGGAGTGCAGGAGGCAGCTGATCAATGACTCTCTCATCATTGATGTTTCTATCTCTCTCTGAAATCAATAAAGACATTTAAAAAATAAATAAATAAAAAATAAAAGACAGTGAAGGGAATGGATGAGATCACCTGGGGAATGAGGTTGGATAAAGAGGGGAAGAGATCTGGGGCACACTAACATTTAGAAATCAGGAAGACTCCAGCAAAGGAGAATCAAAAGAGCACTGTGATTTCACAAAAGTCAAAGGAAAAAAAAAGTTTCGAAAACAAGGATGTGCTTAGCTGTTTCAAATGCTGTTGAGTGGTCAAGTAAGATGAAGACTAAGAGCTGCCCCCTAGGATTTATCAGGATTGTTTAAACGTGCAGATAGCTACACAAACTCTCCTTTCTTTCTTTCTTTTTTTTTTTAAAAATAGGTTTAATCCTTATTGTTTTAAGTATTGCAGATGTCCCCCTTTCCCCCATTGGCCCCCTCCACCCTGCTCCCGCCCCCTCCTCAAGCCTTTCCCACATTCTAACACTTAAACTAGCTATGAGATCTCACATTCAATAGTGCGCAAGAATTAAAGATCGTGCATTCTGCATTCTGCGGGCCATTTAGAGCATTTTCATGGGTAATTTTCACCATAAAGGCGTAGTCGCGCACCCCTGACTCTAGCTTCCCACAGCTGTTTCCAATCTATCCTATTAGTGCAGGCATGCCTCATTTTACTGCGAGTTGTTTTACTGCGTTTCACAGGTGTTTTATTTTTTGCAAATTAAAGGCAAGACCCTCCACCAACAAAAAGACTAGGACTCCCTTTATTGCAGTGGTCCTGAACAGAACCTACAATGTCTCCGAGGTATGCCTGTGTTCAGCGGACAGGGAAAAGAGCAGGCTCAGGGAACCCATCCTTAACTTCCTATTTTATCTGAGTCATACTTGAAAGGTAAATTTTATCTCCTCAACTACCTCCTGACTTTTCTGGAGTTGAATGGATCGGGAAAGGTGGATAAACGACGGCACGGTGTCCGCCGTGGGCTGCAGGGACACTCCCGGAATTGTTATTTAAATTCCGCTTGGAGCCTGTGGCCTCGGGGTGCCCCAGGAAGGGGTGTTCCTCCCTTCCGCTGGGTGACCGCGGGGCGCGCACAGCCCGCAGGTAACGCGCCGGACGCCGCTTACCTACCGCAGGCCCCTCTCCCAGCCCACCCAGCGCCACAGGAACCCGGCCTGGGGCCACGCCCCGCCTATTTCCGGATTTGTCGCCGTCGCGTGCGCGATGACGTCTCTGGCTGTTGTGGACCCGGAAGTGCAACTCGAACTAGTTCGGGGCGCGGATCCCGAGAGAGAAAGTCACTACCGCCGCACGAGGGAGTTCGCTGGGCGAGCTGGAAGGCCACGCCTCCTCCCGCCTCCCCCCGCAGCCCTGTAGCTGGGGGCAGAGCTCAGGTAGGACCTCCGTTTGCTGGGCTGTGAGCTCCCGGGCAGGCCCCGGCTGTAATCAGAGCAAGGGGCTGGCTTGGTCCTTCTCAGGGGGGGTTGTTGGCCCCAGGGCCGGAGGCTCCCCGGAGATACGCCGCTTTTCCTGCAGACACCCCTGCCCTGTGTCCTGGACCCCGCTGATGGGCAGTTTCCACCTGCCATTTCCACTTCCGTGGTGGGACAGGACACGTGTGTTCCTAAATGATGTTCCTTACACCTGGACTTGGGGTTCTGGGCGCCCTAAAGACCGTAGAGTAATGGGCCCTCCTCGGCTTTCTCAGGCGGTTCTCTGGTTAAAGATTATTTTCCTACAAAAACTGTCAACTGCCAATGCTTTACCAAAAGCCATTTACTGCAGACAGAAATTTACAGTGCGGCTGTAAAAGGTTCTCAAAAGTTGCAACATGCATGGACGCTGGTGGGACATTTAACTGGGATGAATTCTTAGTTGAATACTTTTGACTTGGAAATGAAGTTAGGTATATTTTTGAAGCAGTCAGTTTCTCTCCGTCCAGGGGTTTAACATATTCTAGTGCTCCGGGGTGTATATCTGTTGGGCCAAGTAATTAGTTACTTAATTTTTGGCTATATTTATTGAAAACCAACTTTGTTGCATTTGTCCATTTCCCCGAATCCTCTGAAAAGTTGTAAAGGGAAAATTTTGTGGTTTTCAGACTACCAAGTTCCTTGTAACTTTTATCAAAATATGTGCAATGTGATGTTTGCTATGAAATACATAGTATCATTTGCCTTAGAGCTGTGTTAGGGGTAAATCTCTTTAGCTTTGTTCTTTATCCAGCATTGTGAGGGACAGATATACTATATCCATTTAGCTTATTTAGAAACTTGAGTCAGCACTGTTTGAAGCGCTTAAGGTCTTACTGTCATCGCTGGTACCAGGCTTCTCTGTCTGACAAACTAGGTGTTCGTCCCACTTCACCGCTGAAGCCTAACAGGGATGCTCTGGAGGGCTTTGAGGCAGTGGCTGCTGCGAGGCTGGTAGATGGTACGAAGGCCAAGAGGGAAGTGTGCTGTGTGAAACTGAATATCCGTCTATTCATTTAACAAATATTTATCAGCTACCTTCAGTATGCCAGGTAGTGTTATAGGTTCTGGGAATACAATCGTGGCCAATAAAGTCCTTGTGCTCCTGCAGTTTACATTGTACAGTAAACCCTCTATTTTGCAGACCTTGATTTAATGGACAAAATTTCCGGTCCATATGTAATATGTGAAAATTAACACCCTGTTAATTTTAAAGTGCTTTTAACCAAGATTTGCTTATAATTAAATTAACGGGGTTTTTTATGTTATTAATTCGCTGTTACTTTTTACAAATTTTAGCAAATAGGTCATATGTTGGAAAAAACACTAGTAATTTTGCTGACATAAATATTACATATCTACAACTATAGTATACATATTTTAATCCAAGAGTCACCACTCTTAATATTTGGAGAATGATTAGCACGTGATCACACCACATGGTGAGTGGTAATTGGTTCTATTGACAGGTGGTATGACTTTCTGTAACAGTTTTAAAGTGTGCCTGCTGGCCCAGGTTCCCAGCACACAAAGCCATGCCCCAGCCATGTTCATTTGTTTGCTAGTGGTGACTGGTGAATGCATGCATTTACTAGACCTATTCAGTATAAATTTAAAATTACAGTAATACATAGAGAAAACTTTTCTGTGAAATTAAACTTTTCATACCTACTAATTTTAATCACACGAATGTGTCTACATTAGTAAAAACGGGTAAACTGATTTGTCAATTTTTTAACATACACATCTAGAAAAACTACTTTATTATATAATAGACTTTCAGCTTTAACGGACACCCTCTCATTTGAATTAGTCCATTATATCGAGGTTCTTACTATGGTGGATGAAGAAAGAAAAATAATAATCATATATATATCTATATATCGATTAGTGATAAGAGCTATGAAGAGAAATAAAGCTCATTAAGGGCAGATCGAATGATGGAGGATGCTGTTTTAAATAGGGTGGTCAAACTCAGCCTCCCTGATAAGGGGACATTTTTTTGAGTAGAGATCTGAATGAGGTGAGTGGAGGACAGGTGTTTTAGGTTATTAACAAAAGGCCTTGAGGCAAGAGTATGTTTGGTATATCTTGGAATAGCAAGAGTGTAGGCATGGAGGCATTAAGTTTCAAAAATCTTGAGAACAAATATTTATTCAGTGATTTGGTGTGTGCATGAGGGATGTTATTTATTGACAGCCTATTTTTCTCAGCTTTCCTAAGCTAACCTCTATGAGGAGAACCTGATGTTCTTATATATGTGAAGATGTTTTCATGCTCTACATTAGCACTAACAAAGTCAAGCACCATTTACTCACTTGTACATAACGTGTACTGTTTTAAAGTCAGGTTGGGTTTGCATAGTAGCCATGGATAACTAAATATCAAGTACTTCTCTATGTCACTTTACTTTTCATTCATTTTTTTTATTGTGGTCAAATATACATAACATAAATTTACTATTGTAACTATTTTTAACGGTATATGTCAATGGCATTAAGTACATTCACGATATACAACCATCACTACCATTCATCTTTAGAACTTTTCATCTTCGTTAAATAAAAATTGGTACTCTTTAAACATTAACTCCCAGTCCCCCTCTCTCCTCAACCCCAGCAACCACCAATCTACTTTTTGTCTCTTCAAATTTTCTGTCTCTATTCTAGGTACCTCATATAAGTAGAATCATACAATATTTGTCCTTTTGTAGCTGGCTTATTTCACTTAGCACAATGTCTTTAAGGTTTATCCATGCTGTAGCCTGTGTTAAAATATCCTTAGGCTGGATCATATGCCATTGTATGCATATTACACATTTTGTTTATCCATTCATTTGTTCGTGGATGCTTGTGTTGCTCCCACCTTTTGGTTACTATGAATAATGCTGCTATGAACGTGGCTGTGAAAATTGGCTTTCATTTCTTATAGGTATATACCCAGAATTGGAATTGCCAGGTCATATGGTAATTCAGTGTCTAATTTTTTAGGAATTGTCTTACTGTTATCCAGAGTGGCTACATTATTTCATATCTCCTCCAGCAATACACAGAGGTTTTAATTTCTCCCCTCCTCACCAACACTTCACATCCTTGCCAAACAAGA
Organism: Miniopterus schreibersii; assembly: GCF_964146895.1. Taxonomy (NCBI): domain Eukaryota; kingdom Metazoa; phylum Chordata; class Mammalia; order Chiroptera; family Miniopteridae; genus Miniopterus; species Miniopterus schreibersii. Next base: position 54,485,577 of record NC_138103.1, read on the forward strand.
TTTCTGTTTTTTATCTAATGGGTACGAAGTAGTGTCTCCTGGACGTTTGATTTGCATTCCCCTAATGATTCGTGATGTTAAGCATCTTTTCATATGTTTTGGGGACATATATATATCTTCTTTGAAGTACTATCCATTTGTTTTAAGAACTTTAATAGAAATTCTTGGAGATTGGTTGCCTTCCTCATGTGCCTGGCCAAGGATCTAGCCTGCAACCAAGGTACATGCCCTTAGCCTGAATTGAACCTGGGACCCTTCAATCCACAATCCAGTGTTCTAACCACTGAGCTAAACTGGCTAGGGCTTGGGTAAATCTTTTAAGGTTAAAAAATGCAGTCACTATGTCTTCTGTTGCTTTTTTAACCCTAAAATACTATAATCGTAAAAGCTTCAATGTCTAGACCAAGTGTATGCAATAACTTCAAACTTAGAAATAAAAGAAACTATAGCATCTTTTGCAACAATGAATGAACCTTTGAGTATCAGATTGTGATGAAAATGCTTCAGAAAAGCCAGAGATCATCCTAACATGCTTTGATATTTTTTTTCTTTTTAATTAGAAGAAAAGGGGTGTATTGATTGATTGGCTGACTGTGCCTGTGAAGTAGATCCCTTTGTCTGGTAGCTGAGAAAAGCAGGAAACAGAAGAGACAAAAATAATGAAGAAACCGAGAAAAGAAATGTTGGATAGCTGTGTAGCATTTGGATGTGGCTAGATGGAGAGTGGCAAAGATCAGTAATAGTAGTGGATGGTAAGCACCAGAACTGACAGTAGAGGTGAGGGGACCCAGCGACAAACTGACAAAGTAATTTTGCTTCACAGATTGGAATGGAGTGGGGGATAGGATGAGAGAGTGTAAATCACCAGCTACATCTCAACATGTGGTTCTGAAGTCAGTCACTTGAGAAACTCAGTAAGACCGACTACATCAAGTAATGTATGTCAGAACATCTGGTTCAACAGTTAGTCTTTGGGAGGTGTGTAGTCTATATAGTCCTACTATAAGTTTTTCAGACCATGTATCACAATTTCTTAATCCTCACCTGAGGATATGTTTTTATTGTTTTGTTTTGTGGTGGGTTTTTTTTTTGAGACCGAAAGGGGGAAGAGAAAGAGGGGGGGGGCGGGAGAGAGAGAAACATTGATTGGCTCTCTCCCCTATTCTCCCTGACTGGGAATTGAATCCTCAACCTTTTGGTGTACAGGCTGATGCTCAACTAACTGAGCCACCTGGCCAGGGCAAATATTACTGTATTTAAAATTTTTATTTTTTAAAATGCCAACTGGTTTCAAGAAGTGTCAATTACCTGTGCCAATATAAGAGAGTCATGGTTTGGCTGTTCCAAAAATGGGAGTAGTCATGTAGGCTTGGTTTTGGAAAGTATTTTTGACCTGATTCTACTTTCTGAGGAGTTAGTATTATTATTCTGGGATCACTGCAGTCTTATTTTTATTACTGTATATCTTTTTTGCCTTGGATGTTGCTGAACTGTATGGGAGAATACTAGATAATTATGCCCCCTATGATTCTGCACAGAGCAGAATTTGCAAATTGGAGACCCCCAGGCTAAATAGACCTGCACAATCTTCAATGTTTTAAAATTAGTTTCCAAGTATGTAAAAATCTAGGTTTTTTGTTTTTTCCTGAAAAATCTGAACTTCCAGCACACTGAATCTTCAATCTGTGTAGCAACAGTGAGGCAAAGAGCATTTCCCTTGAAGTGAGCCATGTGTTTTCCAATTGTTACAGTCTTCACGCTGAGGCAGTCTAAGCTGGATCTCACTGCTTGCATTTACTATTAACTTTCTGATGCTTGCAGGTGTTTGATTTTTTGATTCTTGCATTATATAAACTTTAACGTGGATACAGTTTGTTTTTGTCTTTCTGTGGCTCTACTGCATCTATTTTATTTTCCTAGATACCTACAGTGATTGGGGTATGGCATTCAGTGTAGACTCCTTCTATGAGTCTATATTGCCTATCCTATAAATTAGATTTTTTTTTTTTAATCTCATTGTGCTCCAGTGACCTTTCTTAAACTCCTGCCAAGGGTCTTTTCTATAGGTTGGTTCTTGCCTGAACTTTATTTTTATTCTTGTTGTTGTTAATCCTCACCCAAGACAAAACTCAACAAAAGGAAGACAGACAATCTGATTAAAAAAGGGGCAAAGGACCTGAGTAGACACTTCTCCAAAGAGAACATATACATGGCCAAGAGACACATGAGAAAATGCTCAATGTCACTAATCATCACAGAGATACAAGTTAAAACTATACTGAGGCACCACCTCACACCTGCCAGAATGGCTCCATCAACAAATCAACAAACAAGCGCTGGCGAGGGTGTGCGCAAAGGGCAACCCTGGTACTCTGCTGGTGGGAATGCAGATGGTGCAGCCACCATGGAAAGCAGTATAGGGTTTCTCTTTATTTAAAATATATTAAATCTTTTAACTATTGAGTAAAAAGATATATTAATCTTTTATAAATCTTGTGCAGGCTCTGTGAACTCTAATGAGTTACATTCTTTTAGACAAAAGCCACACCTACACTTTTCTTTGAGATAGATCCTAGTGGTATCTCAATATTGTTTTAATTTACAATTCTCTAATGACATACCATGTTGAGCATCTTTTCATAAGCTTATTTGCCATTTGTATATCTTCTTTGGTGTAGTGTCTATTCATGTCTTTTGCCCATTTTTTAATTGAGTTTTCTTTCTGTCGAGTTTTTAAGAATTCTTTGTATATTTTCGATAAGATACCTTTATTAGATATGTCTTTTGCAAATAGTTTGGGGCTCGTTTTTTCATTCTCTTGACTGTATCTTTCATAGAGCAAGTCTGGTTTCCTTTTTCTTTTTTTTCTTTTTTTTGAGTCCTTTCATTATTTTCTCTCTTCTCACATTACAATATAAGCATCAAAAAGAACCAGGTGGCACATTCAGCACTCTGATTGGAAATCTCCTTACTGAGATCAGCCATTTCATTACGTACATTTTCTACTTTCCATAAAACTCCATGGGACAGTGTTGCTAATGTTTCTGCCATTACTTAACAAGGATCCCCCTTCCTCAAGTTTCCAATAACATTTACTTTACTTTCTTGCAAGTTCTTACCCACAGCCTCATCAAAGACCACAGGGCTTCTGTTAACAGGTTCTTCAGGGTGTCTCAGGCTTTTTCTAGTATTTCTTGGAGCCCCCTGCCTGGTTCCAAAGCCACTCTCACGTAGTGTTGTGGTATAGCAACACTCCACTTCCAAGTACCAAAATTTGTATCTGTTGCTGCCCGAAAAGAAACACTTATATGTTTTGCAGTTGCAGTACTGTTTCTTTAAGACAAATTATGTGGGTCATTGACTCACAGCAAAATTTGAATTTGCAACCCTGAAGGAAAGAGTGGGACTTTGACTGTTAGGATGGGTACTTATGGACAGATTCTGATGAAGCTAGGAACCTAAGATCTCTCAATTCTGTTGGACCTCCTTTGCCAGTAGAAGCAATCCTTCTACTCCACAGGAAGTCTATATTTAAAATACGAGTATGTTTTAATTGATAGCTTTGTTAATTTTTTTTTGGCACAAATGTCTGAATTATATTCTTTCCATATCTGTTGTTATTGATTTATTTTTTAAATCCATTTTCTTAGTTTAGGTGTTCCCTATTCAGTTGAATATCTTGTCAGATAAATTTCTATGTTCTTCTAGTGAATTTATTTCAGAGTTTACTGTATACTTCATCTGTTGGTAATTCTTCTGAATGGTTCTTATTCAGAACTGACAGACGATTTTATTGGCTCACTGAATGAATCACAGTAGGATTCTTGAGTTTCAGAGGTCAACTCTAAAATATTGATTGTATAAGGAATCATTTTAAAATGGAAGGGATGTTGCTACTTTAGAGTTGTTTCAGGACTTTGCACAAGCCTGGTGTGTTTCTTAGTGTATAACCACTATAAAATACAACCTGGACTTGTGGAAGAGCTCATCTCTGTGCCCTTCCAGTGTATAATTTTATGTTTTGAGTCTTTAAACTTGCTTTAAATAATATTTCTGTGCTTAGTGATACTGAAAAGGTGAGCACTGGAAGCTTGCACCTTATTTTGGGATCTGTGTGTGTAAAGCCAGGTTTATATCAACAAATACTGAAGTATATGAATATTTCCATTAAAAACTAAGTAAAACCCATCATCCACATTAACCTCAATGTCACAAGTTTATAAAAGCTCTGCCAATTTATATATAGTCAGATTTCAGGTAGTTACTTAGGGACTAAGTAGTGCCTGAGGTCTTGCAGCAAAATTTGTGGATAATATTTCAGATGAACAAAATACAGCCTTATTTAAAATAAAGAATAGGCTTTAAGTATACACTTAGTACACTTAGACTAAGCATTGGTGCTAATTCTCTGTTAGTCCAGGCAGCTTTATTTTTTTTCTTACTGCTAATTTGTGTACCAATAAAGGATGGTTGAAACAACATCTGTTTTTCAGTGAAAGGAAGTTTAACACTCATGCAGAAAAAGCAGTATTTTCAGCATTTGTCATTTAAACAAATAGAAATGAGTTTAACAAAATGTTATGTTCAGACAAAGCACCAGATAAAATGTTTTATGCTTGTTTTATTCTCATTCTAACAACAAGTCCTCCCTCCAGTGGCTGCTGTTACAGCATTTTCTTTTTTCACCTTATTTTGGGAAAACAAGGAAAGTTTTGTTTGTTTTTTTCTCAGAGTTAAAGCTCATTTCTGTGTCATGTTGAAAGGCTGGCAGATGATCCTGTGTGGGAAATATTCTTTTGTGACTAGATGAGCTCATCCTTTAGTAGCCAAGGGTGCAGATTATTCTGAATTGAATTGTAAGTTCTCATCTTTTGCTTTCAAGTTGCTTATAACTGCCCCTTATGCCAGCATTTAAAATTTTTAATCACTTGTATATCTTCAAAGGCAGATTTTACTTGTTTTATTTACTAATAGCAGTGTACAAAGCAAAGAAGAAAAACATAAATGACAGTTGACATTTTAAGAAGTATGTAGTTGTATTTTAAAATATTTTGTTATAATGTTTGGGACATTATTATTTTTTAATACTGTTTTTTTCTTTTAGTTTTTCTTTTATTAAATTTATTGGGGTGACACTGGTTAATAGGATCATATAGGTTTCAGGTATAGATTTCTATGTTACAAGATCCGTATATTGCCCTGTGTGCCGACCACCCAAAGTCAAATAATCTACCGTCACCATATATTACGCCCTTTTCACCCCTCACCCCCTTCCGTCAACCACCACATTGCTGTTTGTGTCCACGAGTTTAAGTTTTATATTCCACATATGAGTGAAATTATATGGTTCTTAGCTTTTTCTGCCTGACTTATTTCACTTAGCATAATATACTCAAGGTCCATCCATGTTGTCACAAATGGCAGCATTTTGTCTTTTCTTATGGCTGAGTAGTATTCCATTGTGTCTATGTAACACATCTTTATCCAGTCCTCTATCGAAGTACACTTAGGTTGTCTCCATGTCTTTGCCACTGTGAATAATGCTGAAATGAACATAGGGGTGCACATATCTCTGCAAATACATGTTTTTGAGTTTTTCGGGTATGTACCCAGCAGGGGGATTGCTGGGTCATATGGTAGTTCTATTAATTTTTTTGAGGACTTACCAGATTGTTTTCCATAGTGGCTGTACCAGTCTGTATTCCTACCAGCAGTGAATGAGGGTTCCTTTTTCTCCACAACTTCTCCAACAAGTGTTATTACTTATCTTGTTGATAATAGCCATTCTAACAGATGTGATGTGGTATCTATCTCATTGTAGTTTTAATTTGCATTTCCCTAATTGCTAGGGAGATTGAACAACTATATCTGTTGGCAGTTTGTATCTTTTCTTGGAAGAGGGGTCTGTTCAGATCCTCTGCCCATTTTTTGATTGGGTTATTTGGTGTTGAGTTCTATGAGTTCTGTATATTTTTTGGATTTTAAACCTTTGTCAGAGTTATTGCTTGCAAATATCATCTCCCATTTGTTTGGCTGCCTCTTTGTTGTGTCGTTGGTTTCTTTTGCTGTGCAGAAGCTTTTTAATTTGATATAGTCCCATAGAAAAGTATCTGCCCATACACATGTGGTTTTATATATGGGATCTCAATTCTGTTCCATTGATCTGTGTATCTGCTTTCCTGCCAGTGCCATGCTGTTTTGATTATCATAGCTCTGTAGTATAATTTGAACTCAGGTAGTGTGATACCTCCAGCTTCGTTCTTTTTTCACAGGATTGCTTCAGCTATTCAGGGTCCTTTGTGGTTCCATACATACCTGATGATTTTTTTTTTGTTTTATTTCTTTAAAAAATGACATTAGTATTTTGATGGGGATTACATTAAATCTGTATATTGCTATGTTAATATAAGAATCAACAGTTTTAACTATGTTGATTCTCCCAATCCATGAACATGGGATATTTTTCCATTTTGTTGTATTTTTCAATCTCTTTTAAAAATGCTTTGTAGTTTTCAGTATATAGGTCTTTCACGTCCTTTGTTAAGTTCATTCTTAGGTATTTTATTCTTTTGGTTACAATTGCAATTTTTTTCTTCATTTCTTTTTCTGAAGTTTCATTGTCAGTATACAGGAAGGCAGTGGATTGTTGTACATTGGTTTTGTATCCTGCAACTTTACTGTATTTGTTTATTGTTTCTAATATTTTTTTGGTGGAGTCTAGAGTTTTCCATGTACAGAATTATGTCATCTGCAAAAATTGATACTTTTACTTCTTCCTTCCCAATTTGGATGCCTTTTATTTTTCTCTTGCCTTATTGCTCTGGCTAGGACTTCCAGCACTATGTTGAATAAGAGTGATGAGAATGGACATTTTTGTCTTGTTTCTGATTTTAGAGGAAAAGCTTTCAGTTTTTCCCCATTGAGTATAATATTGGCTGAGGGTTTATCATATATGTCCTTTATTATGTTGAGGTACTTTTCTTCTATTCCTATTTTATTGAGTGTTTTAATCATAAATGGATGTTTTATCAAACGCTTCTTCTGAGTCTATTGATGAGATCATATGATTTTTATCCTTTCTTTTGTTAATGTGGTGTATCACATTGATTGATTTGCATATGTTGAACTATCCTTGTCCCCCTGGAATGAATCCCACTTGATTGTGATGTATTACTTTTTTGATGTATTGTTTTATTCAATTTGCTAGTATTTACTTAGGATTTTTGCATTATTCTTTTTTAATACAGATTTTTTAAAAACATTTACAATTTGTCTTTTTTAATAGCTGGTGCTAAAGATTTTGAGGGAATAAAATTTTATTCAAAATAATAGTTCCATTTCAAAACAGACAAGGAGTCAATTGAACTTTAGTAATACCATATGTTAGTGATATATAATTGTTCTAAAATTTACTCAATACCAGTTCATTTTTTCTTATACTGCTTTCTCCACTAGGGCTTATTCATCAGCAAGACTCAAAATTTCTAATTAAATAGATGGAACTGTACTCTCAACATTATATTTGGAGAAAAATCCCCCCCCCCAAAATTATAAAACACAGTGATACTAAAAGTAGTTATAATATTTGTTCTCTTTTAATATTTTCTTTGTTATTTATTTAAAAATACATTGTTGATAAAAGAAGATTATATGCAACCAGGGCCTGTGTGTGATTATATGTTTATTACATACCAGTTCAAAAGCAGCCATCCTATGCAAGTTATAAACCATAATTATATAATAAGCAACTAAATTCATTGCTTCATCCAAGACTCAAAACACTGTCAATAACTTATATTGACCTATGTGTTTCTCCCCATCTCATGCTCCTCTCACCTTCCCAGAGGTAATCACTCTTCTGATGTTTTTCTCTTGATTTTTCTTATAGTTTCATCACCTAAATTGTGATACTAATAAATTATTTTAGTTTGTTTGTGAACTCTTTGTAAATAGTATTATACTGTATGTAGTTTTCTGAGATTTATTTATTCAACATTGCTTTTGGAAAATTCATCTATGTTTTATTTATTTATTTATTTATTTATTTATTTATTTATTTATTTATTAAATCTTTATTGATTTCAGAGAGAGGAAAGGAGAGGGAGAGAGATAGAAACATCAATGATGAGAGAGTCATTGATCGAGCCCGCAACTGGGCATGTGCCCCGACCAGGAATCGAACCCCGATCGCCTGGATCCTAGGTCCACGCTCAACCACCGAGCCACGCCCGGCCGGGCAATTCATCTATGTTTTAAAGTGCAGTTCTGGTTCATTCCTTTCACTGCCATTACTATTCATCTCTATTAATATACTACAGTATATCCGCCCTCCTGCAATTAGCCTTTTCCAGGTGTGATAGCCTGACTTGAAGATGGCCCCCAATGATCTTTGCTTCTTAAATTATACCTTTTTGTAGACTTGCTCCTACATTGAGTAGGGTTGCCCTCTGCGTCAGTAGAGTATGGAGGAAGTGATGGTGAGACTTTTGTGGCTTTCCTATTGCTTTCCTGACTATTTGGAGAAAGCCAGAAGCCATATCATGGTGATACTCAAGCAGACCTATGAAGAAACCCATGTGGGGAAGTTCTGAGGCTTCTAGCAACAACATTATGACTAATTCATCTGCGTGAATGAGCCATCTGTAGCTCCAATCAAACCTTCAGATGACTGTAGACCTTACCAGTATTTCTTGACTACAGCCTCATGAACCTGAGCCAGAACCTCCCTACTGAGCTGCTCCCAAATTTCTAATTCACAGAAACTGAGAGATTATAACTGTTTTTTGTTTTTGACAAATATATTTTGAGGTAACTTGTTATGCAGCTAAAAGAACTAGTAAACTGGCTTTTTTATTATGTGAACATTTTGTGAATGTTTTCATACCTCTCTCCAGATGTACATGTACAAGACCAGGTCGTGGACCAAGATATGAGATTTTTGGGTTGAAGATTATGATACTGTTTAATTTGGGAGATCTCATACCAATTTTTCCAAAGTGGTGGTACTGATTTATATTTTGATGAGTAATGTGAATCAGAATCTCCATTATACTCTATTCTTCTTAATTTTTGGTATTGTCAAACTCTAATTTCTTTCTAGTCTGGTGAGTGTGAAATAATATCTCATTACAGTTGTATTTTCTGCCCCAGCATTAAAACAGTAGTCTCTTTAACATGGATGGACCTGGAGAGTATTATGCTAAGCTAAATAAGCCAGTCAGAGAAAGACAAATATCACATGATCTCACTTATATGTGGAATCTAATGAACAAAATAAACTGACAAACAAAATAGATCCAGAGACACAGAAGCATGCAACAGAATGAGGATTTTCAGAGGGAAGGGGGAGAGGGAAGAGATCAACCAAAGAACTTATATGCATATATGCCTAACCCATAGACACAGACAGTAGTGCAGGAGAGGGCAGGAGTGGGGAGGAGGGCATCAATGGGGGGGGGGCATCTGTAATACTTTCAACAATAAAGATACATTTAAAAAAATAAATAAACAGCAGTCTCCTATATTTTTCTTCTAGAAAGTTAAAGTTTTGATTTTCACATATATGCCCATAATCCATCCCACTGCTACCACCATGTAATGTCAGTATATGGAGTGAGGTAGGAATTTAAGTTTTTTGCTATGCAGTTAAGCAGTTGTCCCAATTATTGAAAGGTTCATCCTTTTCGCAGTGATACGTCAGTGTCATCTGTGTCATATGAATCTGTTATGTGTATTTTTGGTGGAGTTTCATTCTATTCTGTTGGTCACTTTGTTTATTCCAATATTAATGACAAAGTATCTTAATTACTGTCATACCTAGTAAAGTAATTCTTTATATCATATTTTTCTTTAGGAGTGTCTTAGCCATTCTTGGCCATTTTTCTTCCATAGAACTTTCTTAAGTAACTTTTCAGAGTCTGTGAAAAAAACCTGTTGGGTTTGAGTGGAATTCTATTGACTCCATTTATCAATTAGAGGATATTGATATGTTCACAGTATTGAATATTTCTATCCATGAATATGGTGTATCTTTTTATATACTTCATGCAACGTTAACGTCTTTCAGTAACATTTTATCATATTCTGCTTATAGGTTTAACTTCTCTTTTGTTAGGTTTACTGTTACTATGTATGTTTCATTTTTTGTTATTATAAATTGTCTTAAAAACTTTTATAACCGATAGTTGCTGGTATTTATAAATACACTTCATTTTTATATATAAATCACATTAGCCATCTTGCTAAATTTTCTTTTTATTCCTAATAATATAGTTAGAGATTTTTCTTGTTTTTTGATTCCAGAAAATCCTGTTTGTTCATTTTTCTTGTTTTGTTGTTATTTAGTCATATCATCTGCAAATAATAATTTTGTTTTCCTATTTTCAATTTTTATACATTTTTATTTATTTTTCCATATCTTATACTGGCTTTAACCTCCAGAAAAACTTTGACTAGCAGTGGTAATAGTAAAGTGGTAATAATGGGCATTCTTTTCTGTTACCTGATTTTAAAGAGAATCTTTTTAATATATTACCAAGGAGACTGTTTTTTCTTTGTTTTTTTGTTTGTTTGTTTTGTACCCCTCTATCATGTTAAGGATTTTCCTTTTTATTCCTAGTTTGTTGTGACTTCTCTTCCAAAAATGTGTATCAAATTTTGTCAAATACTTTTTCTGCAGATATTGAAGTTATTATGGTTTTCTTCCTTTATGTTAATTTAGTTAATTTGTAGATATTCTGATATTTTGTAATGTATTTCCTTAGTTTAGTTATTTTCAACAGGTGGGTCTCTCAGAGGACTTGAATGTTCGAAATGGACTTTAATGTTCAAAGTGAAGTGTAGTTATAAAATTCTTGACTCTTATGGCTATAGGAAGAGATTCTACCACCTTGTGCTTATGTAGACAATAGTAATGAGAGCTATTTGGCATAGTGTGTTTTAGCATAGATCTAATAAATAAATGGCTTACTGTTTCACAAAGTGTCCTTGTCAGCACGACTTCAGTACCACAGAATTAATTTCCTGTAATTAATAGTTTGGCTAAGTGATGGTTGTCTTCGGTGGGGAAAAATATTTTGTGGGAGCAAGGAGGGTTCAAAGCTCTTTGCTTTTGAAATAAGAGAATTTTGCTGCTTCAAATCCTTTGTTAATTTAGGCAAGGTATGAATTGTGTGTATTGTTTTCTGAATAAAGTAAATAACCACTGTAACTAATATGGTAGCTTAAACAGGTTGCTTGAAGTTTCAAATTCCTAATTCTCTATTTTTAACATCAGATAATTGTACTTTCATAGCAATATAGAGCCTCCTCATATCTTTCTGAGTTCATTTCCTATTAGTCCCAGGATGTGGGTATTGTTGAAATACAGTACAGACATGAAATTCTAGAAAGCACTATCTCTTCATAAAGAAATGGGAAATTCTAGAAGCCAAATAGAAATTCATTCTGAAGGCACTTAAATAACATTCTTAGTTGTTAGCATATTTAAGTAAAGTCAGGCTCCACAGAGATTTTCCCCTTAAACAATAAGGAGTACACTGTCAGTAGGCATTAGATATGAGTGGAACTTAAGTGACTTATTTACAGTATACTGGTCTCCACAAAGCTTGACTTTGCCATTAAACTTTATTGCTGGTGTTATTAGTATAGCTTACTGGGCTGAAGAGTAAAGTGCTTGATTATATGCTTAAGTTTTTCTTCATTTTTTTTCTATAGTAAATGGTACGTTTCTCACTGTGAAGTAAGTACAATGTGTGGGTCAGTTGAAATAATAATAATAAAGCTATTACAAATTTCAACTCTTAAAAACTGGGTAAAAGTGGGGTGCTATTAGGTGGTATGTGGCCAAGGAATTAACTAAATAATGACCAAAATGAATCAGTGCTTCTGACCAGATTTTCATTAGAAGATATATGTAAGGGATAATGACAGCCCAGGGAGGCAAATTACCATTGACACAGAACCCTCAATACAAAGAACTAGAACAGGTTAGAGTTGAGCTCTTTGATTTACAAAAAACTTTATATATAATGTTCACCTTATATACCTAGGAAATAATGTGTTTGTCCCTAATGTCTAAGCAGAGCAGGCCGAGGTGGTTGCCAGCCTGGCTCTGGTGAGAGGGATGGTTGGAACATTTGAAGAGAGATGTTCTTTAAGTGAGTTGCCTGAAATCCATTTATCACACCTATTTCATGGAAGGAAATGAGAAGAGTGAGTGAGATGGTCAAGCCTCCTCCCTTTCGAAACTGTGCCTTGACCTTTAGTATTATAGCTATAGAGAAGAAGAGATGATGAGAGAGCCATTTAATACACAGAGCGACACACACTACAGTGCAAATGCATCTCTTTAGGACTACTGGAATCATCAATCACTTTAAAAAGAAACCATGCACCCTTTAGCAGTCACCCCTCATTCCCCCCCCCCCCCCATAAACTCCCCAAAACAATCTACTTTCTATTTCTGGGAATTTGTCTATTCTGGACATTTCATATAAGTGAAATTATACAATATGTGATCTTTTGTAACTGTCTTTTTTCACTTAGTATAATGTTTTCAAGGTCATTTATGTTGTAGCATGTTTCAATACTTTATTCCTTTTTTATTAATGAATAATATTCTGTTGTATGGATATACTACATTTTGTTTATCCCTTCGTCACTTGATAAACATTTAAGCTGTTTCTATTTCTGACAGTTATGAACATTTGTGTGTAAGTTTTGGTGTGGACATGTGTTTTCATTTCTTTGGTGTATATACCTAGAAGTGGAATTGCTGGATCATATGGTAAATCTATGTTTAACATTTTGAGGAGCTGCCAAACTGTTTTCTAAACTGGCTGCACCAGTTTACATCTCCACTAACAATGCATGAGGGTTCCAATTTCTCTGCATTCTCACCAACACTTGTGACTGTCTTTCTTGTTTATAGCCATGCTATAGGGTATGAAATAGTATCTTACTGTCTGATTTGCATTTTCCTAGTGACTAATGATATTGAACTTATATCTCCTTGCTCATTTGTATATCTTTGGAGAAATGTGTATTCATATCTTTTGTCCATTTTTTAAACTAGGTTGTCTTTTTATTGTTGGGTTGTCAGAGTTATTTTGGATATATCTTGCCTCTTAACATCAGGAGGTTTTTGTTTAACTTTCAGGGGGAAAAAAGCATTTAGAAAAGTACATTGTCACAGTTTGGATTTTTCAGAAGCAGTTGCTGAGACAAAATTTGGAGTGGATGATGTTTATTAGAGATGGAACTTGTGAAAAGGAGGACAATGGGATTGGTCAGAGGGAGAAGATGAACTTATTATAGGCCTGACAAAACCTTAGCCAACCTGCTGGCAGTGAGCTCTGGAGCCAATATTACCTCTCAGAGTTGTTCTGCATCAGGCTGAAATGGCTGGGCCTTCATATTCCCACTTGGCTCAGTCAGTGAGTGAGGGCCAACTTGAGGAAGGTATGACCTTGAGTGAAGCAACTCTACCTCTGAGAGGGGCTCTGGTGAGGTGAACTGCCGGAGGCTTTTTGCTGACTGAACTCCCTGCAGCTGAGCAGCAAGTTCCCCCTGAAGGGGCATCTGGAGAGTTCACCTTAGTGTCTACCACATGCATATTATATTTTAAAATCTGGTTTAGACCTTGAGTTCACGAAGCTTAGAAGAGTTGCTAGTAAGCATGTTTATGGAATAAGAAAACTGGGTACAGGCTTTGTGAATGTGTTATTACTGCTATTTTATGGTATTAGATACTTTGAAATCTAAGAAGGTAGCTTCTGCTTGTTCAATTGGGCCTGGAACTGTGTACATTTATAATATTAGTTGTGTTGTATTATTTATGTGTACCCTAGAATTAGAGTGTCTTAACTAGCTTATATGACATGTTTAACCAATAAAATAGAGGCTACTGTGTGTTTGACATATTCTGTGTTTCTAAAATTTTGAGCATATCTTCTTTTTGAGAATTATTTTTTCCTTGGCCTTAGCTCTGCTGTTTCTGCTTCATATTATGAAAACTTCATAAAAAACTACTTAAATTATTTTTTCTTGGGGGTGGGGTGGTGGTGGTGGTGGTGGTGGTGTTGGTGTTCCAAAGCTGAGAATTATCTTAAGAATTATCTTAGCATTGTCTTGCAGATATTCTGAAATGTTTGTATTTGATATTCCTTAACTTTTAACTCTTTCTTTTAGATTCTTTGTTTACCAAAGTATTATGAGGAATGATGGGTAGTAATTTTTATTAATCTGAATTCTGAATAGCAGACCAAAAAGACTAAGACAGTTTTGATAGATAGATAAATAATTAACTACCTCCAACTTGCTCAGACTCCAAATTGTAATACTTCCTGATAATATAAATTAGTACATGAGAGTGAAAACCTTCTATAGAATAAAAAAGCTGGAATTGTTTTTCTAGTCGAAGTTGAGTAGTTTGACTCCACCAGCATGGTTGTGTAGAAGGAGCTCAGAACAAAGTGTCAGAAGACCAGAGTTAGAGTTTTAAGTACCACTTACCATCTGGGTTGCCTTAACCAGGTTACGTATCTTCTCAAAGCCCGGATGCTGCATCTCTGTAAAATAGAGATATGTAAACTATGCCTACCCCTCCTAGTTGTGGTGATTACCTAATAAGATAATGGGTATTAAAGGACTTGGTGACTTTATGGCCAACATGTGCATTTAGGAGATAGTTGGAACAGTGTTCTTTGGACACAACTTTAATATAAATGAAGGTGGAGCTCACATATTGAACCTTTTCCAGGCATACATTTTAATAAGAGTGGAAAGAATATAAACAAGTTATATCACAAATTAAATTCTGTTATGATTATCTTCAATATAGTCTTGTAAACCTGTCAACTCAATAGCTATTTATTGTGGGACTTAATTATTTGTTTATAGAATTCACCCAAATGATGCACATCAAGAGTTTCTCATTCCTATACATTGGACTGACTTGGATATCTTTCTTAGAGTTTGAGCACAAACTAATTGCAACCAAATCAGTTTTTACTTATGTGGATTACAAATATTTGTAAAGGAACTTACGTTTTGCAAAATGTTTTTGTGTACATTCTTTCATATAATCTTCATAATCGTCCTCTAAAAGAGAAGTGGTTTTTTTTGTGTTGTTTGTTCCCATTACTTAGGTTAGAGAAGTTGTGACTTTCTCAGAGTCACTCACCTACTAGATGGTAGAATTGAGATAAAAAACACCTGTTTTTTTATTTTGTTTTATTTCATTTCAAACCTACCATATCACATTGCTTGGGAAACTAAGGAATTATTTTAGATAGGCTTGGATTGGAACCCTGTATTCCTAGTCTGAGCCAAATCTCAATCCAAACAGACATTACATTCTCTCCAGAATTCACCATTTTCTATGCACCAAAAGCCATTTTTACCCTGCGCTTTGTTGTCCAGGTCTTTTCCAGTACAATGCCCTCATTCTCCAGCCTTTTCCCCAGTGCCCATATGCCTGTGTACACACACACACACACACACACACACACATTCCAAAACATATAGTTTTTGCACTGTAGCCTAAGAACTGTAAGCTATAATAAGATATAAACAGTATAAACAATAATCATGGGATTATTCTGAACTAACCTTTGTTGATAAGCAGCTTTTGAGTAACATAGATATTTTAATGAAATTGAGTGGATCTTCTTGGTTCCTCACAAATCTCTGGTACGAACTCATGTACTGTAATTTTAGTTGCAAGTAGGCTATTGTGAGCTGGATTTCCAGAGCTTGACAGTGAGCAAAGATTCTTTGGGACCAAACCAGCTCTAGGAGTTCCAGGAATTAACACAGTTTTACTTGTCTTGTGAGATTTTGTGTACATTTATCATTGCTTTTAGAATGTGAGGTGGAAAGGCCTTCTGTTGCAAAAATCATCTCTATCTAGTTCCTGTTTATACTTGCCTAAAAACAAACACACCTAAAACTAAGGCTTCTGTGTATCTTTCTGTACGTTTTATAAGTGTTCAGGCCATATTTTGAGCAAACAGGGTAGTAAGAAATATTATGCTGTTTCATGTTTTAAAATGCTGGCTAGATAAAGATTACACATGACAAGTTACTTACAGCTTTATTTATACATACTGGATTCTCTGTTGGAATCATAGAAAGGAAGGAGATATGATAATTGCTTTGTGTAGTTCACAGAATGAAATCCCAAACTGAGATGTTTTGAATCTAGTTTATACTATAACCATTTCTAAGAAACCACATTTAAACAGCAGCGGTTATCATGAAGTATACAACATGTCAACTGTGTCCCAATTCATATCAGTAAAAACCTTCCACCACTTTATTCCCTATAACCTAACCTCCATCAGATAATACTAAATAAACTATGTCAAGAGCACATATTAATGTATATCAAATGTATCAAACAGCTTGCTGGCTGCATTTTCAGTAGTGTTTATCTGTGGTCATGCAGGTTATAACTCTGAATTTTTATTAGGGAAACTAAATTGAGAATTTTAAATGTTCCTGATTTAGTTTCACCAGCTGTGCCATAGCCATGGAAAATAACTGGAAAGGGTGAAAAAAATCTAACGCGTTAGAAAGCAACAGACAAGTAGCTTCTGCTTCATACTTACCTGCTTTGCATCTGCAATAACGTTTAGGGTCTCAGATGGAAATTAGTAGTCTCTTAACTTACATATCATCACTTCAGTGAATTGCAATGTGTATTTTTAGGTTTCTCCTATAGAATAGGAATATAGTTGTTAATTGATATTTAATATTGGGAACCTTGAAAATGATTCTTTAAAACGTGAATCCTTTCCCCCCTCTATCTTTTACTCATTTATTTGTAAATTTGACAAATACCGTTGAGGTCCAAATATGCCAGACATTGTGCTAGGGACAGAATGATACCTGTCCTCATGGAGATCAAAATTTACAGGGAGAATGTGTTATTAAACATTGTAGAGTATTTAGAGCTTTTTAAAAGCCTTATTGAGATATAATTGACATAGAGCATTATGTAAGTTTAAGGTTTACAATGTGCTGATTTGATGCACTATGCGTATATTACAAAATGATTACCACAATAAGGTTAGTTAACACATCCCTCACCTTATATAGTATATAGTTTTCACCTTTGTATGTGGGAAAAACTTCTAAGATCTACTTTCTTAGCAACTTTCAAGTATATAATACAGTATTACTAATTGTAGTCACCATGTATAAATCTTGAAAATGACTCTAGCACCAAAAATATTTTATAATTTCATTTTTGTTTAAACTGAAATAGTTGTATAAATTGTTCTGTTAGAAATCAGTCATGTTGATGCTAATGAAAAATAACTGAACAGTTTATATTTAGAAGAAATACTGAATTAGCAGAGTGATCAAGTAAAAATGCAAGAAGTTCCTTGTAGATAGTTAATTTAGTTGTGGAATTGTTAGCAAAGAGCACTGTGTGGAATCTCTCATTATGAACATTTCTCTTTAATTTGTATAATAAGGAGTCCCTGGTGAAACATGCATAAACTTGTGTAACTTTTAACAGATAAGACTAATTCTTGGATGTAAATAGATAGCCCTTACAAATGTTGCCTTTTTATAATAATGCAACTATCAGTCTAAGTCTTATATATTTTTTTAGTGGTTATTTGGCAGTTTGATTTGGCAGCTAGGGAGTAAGCCCTCACTCGGGCCATGTCTGTTTGACTCACCATTGCATCCTCATGTGTTGTACATTGTCCATCCTACAGACTGGAATATTCATTAAGGAACTATAGACACATTTTATTCATGTAGGATTCACAGAGTTTTAAGTTAACTTTCACAGAAGAAAAGTACATCCATGTTAAGTAAAAAGACTTTCCCAGTCAAAAATAGTCTTATATTCTAGTTACTGCTATTAGAAAACCTCAAACCATTGAGGAGCAGTAATGCTGCTAATAATAGCAATGATCAACTATACACAGCTTCTGTAATATTAATTCTCAACCACTGTTATATGAGCAACATTTATAAATGAGGAAACTGAAGATTTTGTAGATTAAGTGTCTTGTCCCTGACCCAGAGTCTGCTATTATTAAGTGGTGAAGCTGGGATACAATTAAAACAATGAAAAAATATAAGCCAACAGATATTGAGATCATAATTATGCATCAGGCACTGTACTGAATGTTTTACATTGAACCTCACTGTAACACTATGAGGCAGCATGATTATCAGTTTCATTTTACAAATGTGGAAAATGAGGCACAGAGAAGTTAGGTAATTTATCAGAGACACATGGCTAGTTAGTGGTAGAGCCAGAGTGCTCTTCCTCTTATACCACCCCACCTACATTTAGCATTGAGATAGGGCAGCATTGATTTATGACTCTTCGGAGCTTTCATAGTTTAAAAAGGTTATTTTTCAGTATTAATTTCTTAAAGTATTTTCTGCTACACTCTGCTGACTTTGAAAATGCCTCAGTTTTTAAAGATAATTATGAAATGTACCTCTGAATAGAAGCAGAGTTTTACTGAGTGGGTAGCAAATCATTTGGGTTCCTTAATCAGAGGAATATTCAGTCTTCTTTTATTGTTGTCATGAATGGAATTTTTATATAATTTCATTAACAGTTGTGGATTGACTAAATTAGTTTAATTTTTCCATTGTATGTGTTGCATTTTTTTCTTTTAATTTAGAAGTAGTTTTTTCTTTCTTCCTTTTTTTTTTTTTTTTTTTTTACTGTTCATGGTAACCCTGTGAAAGGCATCTATTTATAGTTTAAATGCAGAATTAGGCTTTGATAAAACAAATTTTATTAGTGTTCATTGACTGCCATTTGTAGAGTATGGTTTCCAGACAGTGAATGTAACATAGTTTCTTTTTTTTAAAAATTAGTTTTATTGGGATAACATTGGTTAATAAGATTATATAGGTTTTCCATGATACGTGATCTTTATATTCCATTGTGTGCCCACCACTTAAAGTCAAATCATCTCTGCCACCATATATTTGGCTTCCTTTACCCTTTACTACCCTCCCATCCCCCTTCCCTCTGGTAACCACCATACTGTTGTCTGTGTCTGAGTTTCAGTTTTATATCCCACATATGAGTGAAATCATATGGTTCTTAGCTTTTTATGTCTGACTTATTTTGCTTAGCATGATATTCTCAAGGTCCATTCACGCTGTTGCAAACAGCAGTATTTCATCTTTTCTTATGGCTGAGTAGTAGTCCATTGTATGTATGTGCCACACCTTCTTTCTCCAATCATCTATCAAAGGATACTTTGGTTGTTTCCATAGTTTCATTTTTAAAAGGGATAATTTTTCCTTTAGAGTTGTATTTTGAATTATATTAGAGGAAACTTATAGCTACCTTTTGTATTTATTTATTTTTCTCCTTCTGATTGCATGTTCCAGGAGAAGACATTCTGACCTTGTAGAGGGCATATGCTTACAATATATTAAAATAAACTTCAAGTTTTTGAAATTACTTGGAGATTTTTAAATTAGATAATAAAGAACTAAAGCTAAATAGTAAGTTTAGCTAAATTCAATTCAGTAACACTAGGTATCTGTATGTACTATAAGGTATTGTGTTTGGCAACATGAGAGATGTGAAGATGAAAAAACTTGATACCTCTTTCCTGGGGCTTGTAATCTGTTAGCTGACCCAGATAAATACATAAATAACTACATTGCAAGGCAGGCTTTGATAAGTACTGTAGTATAGATATCAACAAAGTGCAGTGGGAAATCAGGGTAGAGAGATTAATCTCAACTGGGAGGACCAAGGAAGTTTTCATGGAGTAGGTAGGATTGAGTAGAGCTTAATTTATTGCTTTCATTCATTCTAGACTGTCTTCTGAAGATTGATGTCTATTTCCTTGAGCTCTTTAATTTTGTGCCCAATTTGGATAAGCATGGCACAAATCCAGCAGGGAGGTCCAGATGAAAAAGAAAAGACTACAGCACTGAAAGGTACACACTTAATTTGCTTTTTTAGGATATTTTCATTTTGCCTGATGAAGGTATAGGAATATTCAGGTGGCCTGCCATTTATTTCAATTCTAAAATAAAAATAGTACTTACTCTGTTTGTAATTACTTGTATCCCTCACAGCAACTATCTCAGTGTCTGAGATATAGTCTGTACTCAGTAAATAAATCATGGAATCATGTAATTTTACATCCAGAATTCTTAACATTTTTCTTATTCAAGGCCATATAAATTTTTGGTAAAACTAACACTATAGATAGTGCCCTTATCATATTTTTATTGCTTCCAATGTCATACTAATTTAGGGTAGTGATCTGCCTAATCCTGCATTTTATCTTTGTGGCATTGGCACTGGGGATATTTTATGAGAGGCCTTTCATGTTAACAACTCAGAAGGAATCTGCCTTAGACATTCTTTGGGATTTTTGAGTTCTAGGCTTAAAAACAAAAAAACAAACACAAAGAACCTGCTATGTAAAATAATTTTACCTCTAAAAAAGTATTAATTATGGACCTCTAAGTTTTCTTTATTATCATATATTTCAGTCTAACTGTCTAGTGACTTGCCCAAGATCAGATTATCTAAGTAACTTGTGCAGGGTCTCACAGTTACTTTCTTTGGTGGTGGAAAAAATATCTTATGTGTTTTCTAAATGTTGAGATGCCAGCTATGCCAGATGATAAAAATCTCTTTTATGTGATTCAGCATAGTCCATCTGGTCTTCAAGATGCTTTGTAGGAGATGTCCCACCTGAGTATGTACCAGACCATCTTGGCTATGGCCTCTGAATCCCTAGCTGCTGTTTTGCCCTGCTGTGGCAGGCTGGATGATAAAGATACCTCAAGAGTCTCTCTTACTGCCTTCTTTTATCTCTTTTTATGAAAGCCTAACGAATACATAGGATAAAGCAACCTGTTGCCTCACCTTGTACCTGCTTTTAGAGCAAATGATCTGTTAAAGGAATGGTGTAACTAGCCCTTACCTACCACACTTTCTTACCTACAACAGTGGAAAATAGCTAAGAGCATTGCTTTCTCCTCACAAATGTGACATCTTGGATTGGGGTGGTAGCAGAAGGGATGATAAAGAATGGACAGATTCTGGTTAAGTTTTGAAGGAAGAGATGACATGACATAATTCATTGTTGGATTAGACATGAGATATTAAGAAAACAACTAAGATAACTTTGAAGGTTCTTGTCCTAAATAGCTATAAGACAGGCACCATTAATTAGATTTAAAAAAAAAAAAAAATTGGGAAAAGCTGATTGCAGTGGCCATGGTTGTAGTGGAAAGTAAAATTTAGCTTTTAAATGTATTAGATATTAAACTAAGATGCTCCCTAAACATGAAGGTAGAGAAGTTGAGTATGGAGTTTGGGAGAGCATTTGGATTAGAGATAATAGTTTTGGGAATCATTAGCATGGAGATAATATTTAAAGTTATGGTCATGATTGAGATCATCAGGGATGTGAATGTAGGCAGAATAGAGGAGACATCTGAAGATTCAGCCCTAGGGCATCTCAACCTTAGGGTCAGGAAGATAAGGAGGAGCCAGTTTAAGAGGCTGAAAATGAATTTCTAGTAAGATAGGCTGAGAACCAGGAGCAAGAGAGAGAGATCTAGAACCTCAGATGAAGAAAATGGGAATAATTAAATTAGCCGTGATTATGAGTCAGGTTAGATGAGGACTGAAAGTATTATGGATGTCCCTCTTTTTTACCCCCATTGACCCCCCTCCTCCCCATTCCCACACTATTGTCTGTGTCCATGGGTTATGAATATGTGCATATAAGTTCTTTGGTTGATCTCTTCCTGCCCCACCCCCCTTTCCTCTGAGATTTGTCAGTCTGTTGCATGCTTTCATGCCTCTGGATCTATTTTGTGTGTCAGTTTATTTTGTTCATTAAATTCCACATATAAGGGAGATCATGTGATATTTGTTTTTCTCTGATTGGCTTATTTTGCTTAGCATAATAATCTCCAGGTCCCTCCACATTGCCTCAAAGGATAATAGGTCCTTTTTTTAACAGCTGAGTAGTATTCCATTAATGTACCATAGCTCTTTTTGTTCACTCATTTACCGATGGGCACTTGGGCTGTTTCCAGATCTTAGCTATTTAAATAATGCTGCTATGAGCATAGGGATGCATATATTCTTTCTTATTGGTGTTTCAGGCTTCTTAGGATATATTCCTAGAAGTGCGATCACTGGGTCAAATGGCATTTCCATTTTTAATTTTTTGAGGAAACTCCACACTGTTTTCCATAGTTGTACCAGTCTGCATTCCCATCAGCAGTGTACTAGGGTTCCTTTTTCTCCACATCCTCACCAGCACATGTCATTTGTTGATTTGTTGATGGGAGCCATTCTGACAGATGTGAGGTGATACCTCATTGTCATTTTAATTTGCATGGCTCTGATGATTAGTGATGTTGAACATTTTTTTCATACATCTCTTGGCCATCTGTATTGTCCTCTTTGGAGAAGTGCCTATTCAGGTCTTCTACCCATTTTCTAATTAGATTGTTTGTCTTCTTTTTGTTGAGTTCTATGAGTACTTTATTTATTTTGGAAATTAACCACTTATCAGATGTATCATTGGCAAATAAGTTCTCCCATATAGTGGGTTCCCTTTTCATTTTGATGCTCGTTTCTTTTGCTATGCAGAAGCTTTTTATTTTGATGTAGTAAGAGTAGTAAGAGTAAACATTCTTTCTTTGTAGGCTAGTGGTAATAGTGAATGGCACCACTCCCATTTTTAATCCTTAATTTCCAGACCTGTGAATACAGGTGCCTGAGCAAAGAGGCTGACTGGTATCCATAGAATGAGTCATCCTACCCATTGATTATTAAAATATTTTATTGAACATTCATTTGGGAAACAAATATCTTCACATTTGTTGCTCATTCAGAGAGGTCTGTTCACATACCTCTTCGCCATATTTCCTTGCCACCAATTGTCTAATATGTTCATTTCATCCCTGACCATCCAGCCAAACCATTGGCCACAGCCCATGAATCAATATATAATCACACATCTGGCCATATTTCTTTCTAAGCAAACTGAACAGCCAGGTGCACTGCTCTCAATTCTGCTCACTGGGAGAATTTCCCTACATCACTGTCCTTCAGGGATGTCCCAGAAAGGGGCTCTAGTGCTTCAGTTGCCCACTTTTGGGTGGTGCTTCAATATCGTGCAGAACTATCTGTAAACCAGACCTGAGTTTGTGTAGGAACCCAACTGATGGTAGGAGCTTCCCATGAGGGGTTCCTGCCGATAGATAAAAGGTGGGGCAGTAGGAGTGGCCACCATAGGCATTTGGGAGACTTCATTTAACTGCCTTCAGGGCCTGCTCAGTCCTGATCACATATAAACCACTTCCATTTGATGATGGAGTGCTGTTGTACCCACTCAACTTTATGACTTGGTGGGTTAGCTAACACCTAGTTCATGCTGAGCAGCTAAGATCACATGATAACTTGGTAGCCCATGATTAAGCATTCAGTCTCTACAAAGGACCAGTAGCAGACTAACAGCTGTTTCTTAAAAGGAGAGTAGTTATCTGTAGTGGATGGCAGGGCTTTGCTCCAAAATCCTTAGGGCCTGTGCTTTGATTCATTGAGAGGGGCCTGCCAAAGATTCCAAACAGCATCCTGATCTGCCCCTGACACCATTGGATCTGCTGGATTATATGGCTCAAGTAGCAGAGCAGCACACACAGCTGCAGAGCTTTCTCTTATTCTGGACAGCATTTCAGATAAATGGACCAGAGTAACACACCCAAATGAGGACTTTGTTGCCTCCAACATCCAAAGAAACCTGATAGGCATTGTGCCTCTTTTTCAATTTGTAGGAAAGGCCGTTGCAACAACTTATCCTTCACCTTGACATGAGATATCTTGACATGACCCACATCATTGGACCCCTAGGAATTACACTGGAGTGGAAAGCCCCTGAATTTTTGTCATTTATTTCTTACCCTCTGACAACCAAATGTCTTGCCAATAACTCTGGATTGTTGTTACTTCTTGATTACTAGATCCAATCAATATAATGGCATTCATGTATTGGACCAGAGTTATATCATATTGAAGGGAAAACTGATCAAGATAAAGCAAACTAAATTATGACTTAGTTTAATAACTACAGAGTGAGTTCAGGAACCCACTGTGAGATGAATCTGAGCTAAAACTCCATTGAATACCTGTCCTCCATAAACCCCTACTCTGATGAACCTCAGTGACCTTTTGAGTTTCCTGGAATTAGTTTCATTTCAGAGCCAGTGTCCATAAGTCTGTGAAAGGTTTGATTATTTCTTTTTCCCCGATGCAGTTATCTTGGTATAAGGCCTTTGGTCCCTTTTGGGGAAGAATGGGAGAAAACTGTGTACTTTTTGGCACTATTCCTGAGTCATTCCTTAAGGGATTCGGCCCCTTCTTCTCCCAAGTTGTTCTGGGTCTGTAAGCTGGCTTAAGTCTGGGAATTGATTGTGACCATTTTTTATTCAGGTTAGACTTTTGTTCATTTGACCTAGAACTTTTCTGTTTATACATATCAAGTAAGAATTTAGTAGGCTCCCTATCTTACTTCTAGGAACAACATGTTCAACTAGCCAATGCCATAGGTATGTGTGAGTCAGACTATTCTGATTGCTGCTTTGACTCTGCTGTCCATTCCGGTAACCACGCCCACCTTACCTTTGGTGGGAGAGTGCTCCCACTTGGCTGCTGCCACCCTAGGAACCAGTTACTCCCATTTCATTTATGTTTCTTAATTCAATGACTTTAGTTCCCACTCTAAGGTCTAGCATAAGAGAAGAGCCATCAGGGAGCTCTTTAAGGATTCCAGGGTTCTCATCACAGATTTATTTCTCATAGCAGTGGTGAAAAGTATGTTTCTGGACCCTTCCAGGGTGGGTGAGTAGGTCTTCAGTGACAAATCCACTTTAATACTCCTGTCTCCCCATACCTTTGAATTGTTCCCTTTACATTAAACCAAAACATATCCACTCATTGTGGACCACCTTTTGGTTCATATTTAAGCCAACCAATCAAACAAACTGTTAGAGCCCTTCCTAACTCCCCAACCTGCAATATTAAATACAGAATATATGTCAGTGAGCCTGTATCAAGGAAGCTTATCTGATGTTCCTTCCACCATTATCCCATACCCTTAATATTTTTTCCACACATGTTCCTGGATTTCCCCGTGTATAAATTTTTGTTTTATTCAGACCTTCAGTGGATCAGACGAGGTTCATCCTTATTGGAGGAAGGCATTTTGCTTCACTCAGTCTACAGATTCAAATGTTAATCATTCAGAAACACCTTCACAGCCATACTCAGAATAATGTTTAACCAAATATGTGGGCCCCCCATGGCCAGTCAGGTTGACACATTAAATTAATCGCCATACCATTCATCCCGGGTTGTTTCCACCTTTTGGCCGTTGTGAATAATGCTTTTGTGAACATGGGTGCACAGATATCTGTTTGAGTCGTTGTTTTCAATTCTTTTGGGTACCAAATGCTATTTTTATCCAGTTATTGTGTGTGCTTAGCTGAAGTTTAGAATTCTAGTTGCTGAATCACTTTAGTCACCAGAGGCATGTTTTAGGAAAAAACAGTTTTGTCACATCTGATGCATGTTTTATGGGTTTGGTTGTGCTGTATTTTGTAGGTGATTGAAGGGATTGTCAATGAAAATGTTTTATTATGCTTGAATTTTACCTAAGTTAGTGTTTTTGGGACCTAGTCTCTGTGTGTAAATACAGTTATACAGTATTGCTTTCCTTTTACAAAGCAGAAAGAGAGTCTGACAGTTTCTTTCTACATGTTTCCTCAACGCTAATGAAGTAAAAAATATCTGTATTTTGCTCTCTAGTTAACAGAGAAGTTTGAGGAATGCCTATTTATTTAGTTGTTCATTTTATCATTTGAGCAAAGTGAAAGCATATTTCTGTACTAATTACTATTTATTCTTTATAAGGTAATGAAGAGAGGGGGCTGAATATTTTAGGATTGATAGGGCACATAGAATAAGTGTGGTGATTTTGAAAGAGCACTGAGTTAGGTATTGGGAAATACATTATTTTACTAAGCCCACTTTACTGTTAAGGTATAATTTTGGACAAGCCATGTTACTTCTCTGAGCTCACCTCCTGTCTGAAAGACAGTGACTATGATAATATGTGCTGCTGTTTCATAGGGTCATGGTGATCAAATGAGGTAAAGTATGTGAAACCTTTTCTACCTGGTGGAAAGAGAAAATGGCTCTTAGACATAATACATCTGCTTATATATTGGCTGGTTTCTGTATTTCTGATTAAAAGATTTCTAAGGTTTGAACTGTGGAAAATGACTGTGAAGTGAAGAAATCCGATTTTGCCCAAGAACCTCAACTCATTGGAAGGCGAGAAGTGAGAATCTTCTAGCTACTCCAAGACAATTTGTGACATTAAAGTATCTTCCATTTTACTCTGCTTTGTACAGATTACATGGTTTTCACAACTTTACTAATGAATCAGAAATTTGTCAGCACATATCCTATTTTTTGCCTGGTGTGCATATTATGTGACATTTTCCTTTTACTAGAGAATTTGCAAAATTTTTCTTTAATGTTTACATGTTTTAGATGGTATATTTTTTGTAAATTTAGGTTTATTTGGTATAGCACTTTGAAGAGTACTGAACAATGATTTTTTTTATACATTTTTTGTTGGCTTACACAGAGAGAGAGACTGGAGAGTTGAGGTAGACAAATTTTTTCTTTAGCATATTTTGATGAGCCATACAGATGGATTTGGTATATCTTTGTGAGAAACAGAAATAAAGTGTTACTTCTGAGATACTTCTTTTGTAGAAAAAGGGACTAGTTTGCTTTAGTACCTATCCAAGGAGCTTTTTCTCATCGGGAACTTGAGTTACAATGAAAACTCTCAAAACTTAAACTTTTTTTTTATAAATATTTTTGGAATTGAATAAATTTGAAGTTTATCTTTCTATTTTTCTGAGTTTCGATATGACTTTTTGATGACTTATAGTGAGCAATTTGCCTCATCCCATAATATGAGCCAAAAGATATTAAAGGCTTCCAGACAGACTGATTCTAGGGCTGGGGAGGGAAAACACAAGATAAGCCTGGAGCATCTTGTAGTAGCA
The DNA here is from genome assembly GCF_964146895.1 of Miniopterus schreibersii. NCBI lineage: Eukaryota > Metazoa > Chordata > Mammalia > Chiroptera > Miniopteridae > Miniopterus > Miniopterus schreibersii. The sequence goes on from NC_138103.1 coordinate 54,512,709, forward strand.
GAAAGTAAGGAAATGTTCAAAAACAAAAAGATGAAAAAGCATGTTAAAGGGGTCTGAGAGCCAAGTGAAAGAGCTTACAGCGGCCAACACTGCAAAAATTTGAGCAACTAAGTAAATGATGTAGTATTTTATTGTAACCCAAAGTATATAGTAAATATCAATGAATCCATACTGATACAAATAAATGATTGAATAAATATGTAAATGGGTGAAGAGAGACAAGTCTTCCACACAAAAGAATTACAAATAATATTTGTAGATGCTCTCTACTCCAGGAGATAGAGCATAATTCCTCCTCTCCATTTCTGAGAGTGGGCTAGACTTAGTCACTTACAAGAATAGATTGTGAAAAGGGAAAAACAGTAGCTTCATCGTGAAGAAGTCTGGCAAACACTGCCTTAACCAACTGATGAAGGTTTACACCTGTGATGTGATGAGAAGGGCAGCTAATCTCTGCAATAGTCTTTCTAAAACTTATAACCCTAGTATAATCACACACAAAAACAGACATTTAAATCGAGGGTCATTCTATGAAATACTTGATTAGTACTCCTCAGAACAGTCAAGATCATGGAAAAGAAGCAAAGACTAAAAACTGTCACAGACCAGACATAATGAATACTTGCAGTGTGGTCTAGTGGATGGAATCCTGGAACAGAAGATGGACATTATGGGAAACTGATGAATAATAGCATCTGGGCTTAGTTAATAGCAATGTACCAACATTGGTACCATTTTAACTCCATATGTTAACGATGGGGAAGCTGGGTGAAGGGAATGTATAATACCTGTACTATCTTTCAACTTTTTTGTAAATCTAAAATGATTCCCAAATAAAATGTTTATTTTAAAGAATCTTGTTCACAATTTTTTTGATCATATAAAATCAAATGATGTGAAGAATAAAAACTGGTTTGTGTTAACCATTTTATTCAGTTATCATTTTTTTAATATTCTAATTTTCCCCTAAAATGAAATAATAAGCTATATTTGCCACTATTTAGATTTATAAATTTTCATACCCATAAACAGTAGTTTCATTTATATTTTAAAATTTAGTGACCTTTTAAAAGTCATCTTAATATCTGAAACTTTTAAAACAATAAAAGGAGGTTAATGAAGTACAAATTAATAGCCGTATATTTTGAAGGGAAGAAGTTGATAATTTCCTATAGTGGTGTTTAGGATCTGATTTATGATTGTTCTGAGAATTATACTTTTGAAAGTTCTTATGTTAAGGTTGATAATGTACTTCATTATAATATAGCACTCTAGGGGCTTAGAAATTTAATAGCATTGTCAGTTATGGCAACATATAAAAGTAATCTAATAAAACAGAAAAATACTTTACAGGATAAACTTTGTTAACTATGAAAATGAATATAAATAAATTTCTTATCATTTTTTTCTAGATTTATTATCTAGGATAGATTTGGATGAACTAATGAAAAAAGATGAACCACCTCTTGATTTTCCTGATACCCTGGAAGGATTTGAATATGCTTTTAATGAAAGTAAGTGGTATATACTACATACAATACTTATTTAACAATGCTAATAGACTCACAGGACAGATGTTATTTGCTACTTTTATGTGCTCGCAAGAATGTTTTATGTATTTCTTTTGAGAAATAATATATAATCCTTTCATGGTGAAATTCTTCACTTAATTAAAAGAACCAAGTCATAATTTCCCATAAATTGTCAAGTCACTTAAACCAATGGACATGAATTAGATGCGGCTTAGGTATTTCAACCCTGAGCATTCAACTCCCTGGTATCCATTTGGAATTCCCAATTATAGTATATAGACATATGCTACTGTTTCACATGTTATTTAAAATGAAGTGACTGGCAGTAATTATCTGTGATATTTTAAAACATAATGCTCAATTTTCTGTGACTTTTTTATGCAACATCTTTATTTTAAAGTTTATTAATTAAATTCTGAATAAAATAAACTTTGCACTTGGGATTTAGAAGCACATACCATAGATTGCAAGGATGTTTCTGGAACAATTAATTATGATTCATTGGATTAATAACACACCGTTATACTCAAAGGGTAATGTTATTACAGGCTAGGTAGCATTTGAGTTGGAGCTTTCTATTTGTTGCGCTGCATCAATTAAATTGGTGATCTGTCATCACTGTGTTAGTGGATATTCTTTAACAATATCAGTTATACTAGAATATTAAATGCGTTTAAATAGAAGATATTGGAAACTTTGATCACTTTTTTTATATTAATTTTCATGCTTTTCAAATAAAGGATATCTTATGCTAAAATATGTATGAGTCATAATATTTTTTTGAATTTCTTTTTATTTTAATTAACAGAATCAAATGAGTACTGAGAATGACATCGCATATGCTCCTTTGAAATGATTACTAGGTTCTTTTATTCAGAACTGGAATGGGGACTGTGTGGTAGTGTGGGTAAATCATAGAACTATGTTTTCTTTAAGGATATAGGACATCAGTTTTCATTGAAGTCTGTCATCTTCCTTGAGCATTTCTTCAAGTGAGTAGAAAACAAAGGAGCAATACACTTTTATCTCTCCCTTTCTTATCAGATACTTTCACACACACACACTTGCTCATGCACTCACATACATCTTGGCATACTTTGTACACACTTGCATGCACATGCCCTACACTCACACTTTTGTACACACCTACACCTTTGCACATGCATGCATGTGCCCTTTTATGTACACACCTCAAATGCACATGCATCCTTGAACGAACCTACCATTTATTTTTTAAATATCCTGGACAGTGTCTTGCATAGACTAACAGATGCTTACATTCCAAGTCGAAAATCGCTTTTAAGGATCTTTTTAGCATGATAGAGTTCACCTTTGAATTCAGGGTTAATGGTGCATACTTTTTCAAAGAGGTGAGGATTTGAAAACATGAAACTGGGTCTCAATATTAAATCCCTAAAAGGCTAAGTCTAACTTAGTATCTTTGGGGGCTTCTTTTTCAGATTTATAATGACAAAAACTGTTATGAAAATCTCAAAATGAAACTTTAATTACCTGACTGAAGAAGCTTCTAAATTTTTCTAAAGGATTTTAAAGTTCTTAGTTGGGTAAAAATAAAATTTGGATATGAAGTTCACTATAAGCAAAAGGGAAGAGATTGTTTTTACCCGAATCAAACTGATACTTGTTGTTTCAAATCAGTGTTCCTGTTTAAATACTCTTTGGGTTTAAAATGTCTACTTAGCCATTCTCCAGTTGTAATTATATAAGGCCCAGCCCAAATGTCCTTGCTTTGGAAGATGAAGGTGAGGGTTTTTCCACTTTTACCCTCACCCGCACTCCCTGTGCCCTAGTGCAGTATATGAGGAAGCACACTTTTGTATCACCAAAAAAATAATTGGGCTTGTTTGTAGACCATTTAAGTTTGATTCATGTCTTTCATTATACTTGATATTCATTAAACTCTTACTACAGAAAATATCCTATATACTTTTAATTGCTTGATTCATTTAGGCCAGTGATAGCCTGTTTTGGTTCTTAGACTCTACCACAAATCTGATAAAATATATGTATGCACTTCCCAGAATAATTCCCATTTGTGTATACATATGAAACTTTACAACTGACTTTAGGGGACCATGAGCTACAGTATCCTAAATCATACCTTCAACAGTAGCTGGAGAGATTTTCCAAACCTTCAAGAAATACCAAATTTGCAAATACCACTATAACAAAAATGATCCAGGTAGCTTTTCTGGTTAAGAATGCTCACTTTTTTTTGCCTCTTTACCTTCTTTCCACTTTTAACACTAATGCTAATAGTTGGCTGTTTTGATGGGGCCTATTTTTTCCTAAAGAATCAAAATCTTTATCATTTATGAGAATTACTGTGTCCAAAATGAGTAGAGAATTTAAAGACACAAACAAACACAACAACCTCCCTTTGAGATGAAGATAAAAGTGGTCTGTTAAATTTACTCACTAGCTAGGTAAGTCAGTTCTTCTTTACACATTAGTCTCAGAGAAAATACATTTCACATTCCTATTACACGTTACTATGTGTCATGCACCTTTAAGGCTACTTTAGTCAAAATCACAATGGTTCAATTTGCAGATGCTGTCAGTCTACGTGTATTGATATCTATGGGAATTTCCCTTTTCTGGAAAGAAAAACTTAGATACATCTTCTGTTTTTACAACATCATCTGACATAGAAGAGTGTAATAGTGATCCAGTACAGTGTCTCATGTTGAGAGTACTAAAAAGAAGTTTATGATAACAGATTAGCCTTTATTTTATATATTAAAACTATCCATTTTATATGTGGTAAAATTGATTCATAAAAATAGTGAAGTGGTTTTACTTGGGAGTAGTATATTTCCTGGGTTCCGGTTTTAGTGCCATAACTTTCAAGTCTTTCTCCACGATTGCATGCCCTCGTTGGATAAAATCATACACTAATCCCACTCATCTTAATCATGTTCCTCTTGTGCCGCTAAACCCTTCTTTGTGCCTCTGCTCTTAGGACAGAGTCCAAGACCAGTAATTTGGGCCATGCGCTATTTGATCCCACATGTCCTCCAGTGTGAAATTATACAATTTGGCTCAATACTCTGTTTCTATTAAACTGAGTTGTTCCCTGCTACTTGAATTTGCTGTCCTTTTTTCGTAAGTTTGTTTATATTGTTCGGTGACCAGGGGAGTTAAAGCAATTCACTTGTGGTCTATTTTTCTCCTGACTGCCAGGGGAATACTCCTAGGAAAGAAAGAAGGCAGGTGGCCTGGTCTTTTCTCCTTGTAAACATGCTGATAATTTAATCTTTTAGTAAGTACAGACTAATGTTTGCTATGAGGAGAGTCCTTTTCCATGGAATACTCTCAGCAGGATGACTCATTTGGCATCGCTTATGGTAAACAAGCCATTATCTGTGAATATGTGAGGCATGTTTTTCTGAAGAGTATTACATAGGCAGTACCACTCTCTGGCACATAACATGGAAGTATTTTGTAACCAGAACACTCACCAACGTGTGAGATAAGCTGTATGACTCACTCACAGACCTCACCTACTCTGGACCAGAGAGTACAATCCAGTGAGAGGACTGGACCTGGCAAGAAATTCTCAGGTTCTTTCAGATTCTCCCTGTTTTGTCTGTGCCTCTGGATCGCGTATACTCTTGAAATTATTAGTAAAGTTACTCATTATCAGTAAATGCTCTCAGTTGAGCAAGTCTGACTTGACAGTCCAAACTGTATTGGCTCACTCACTGCCTCTCTCCAATTTCTCTTTGAAATTCTACCCATATTTCAAAGCCTAGTTGAGAAATCTCACCAAAACCTGAGCCTGGTCTAGCCTATAGGGATCCTTCATATGAACCCAAAGTCATTTTAGACTTTAGGCAATTCCACATGAATTGCCCATGGCAGTTTTTAGATTGTTGACTTCGTTCTTTTTTAACTTCTTGAAAAATTGCTTGACTTTCAATATGTTTTTACTCTTCAGGTAGCCTCTAAGCTTAAGAAGTGGGACCTTATATGTTGTAGGCCCTCAAATACTGTTAATTTACTTTAGATTAGAAAATGAAGGTCAAAAAGGTTAACATTTGAGTACTTGGGGCCAGTCTTTTAGTGTATTTATATGTTTGCATCATGTTGATATTTGAAGAGAAAATCTAAATGAAAAAATAATTCTGAGAAAATTCTTGTAAATTTTTATCAGATATTAGTTGTACTTTCCATATTATTATACATGTTTTCTGAAGCATAGTAATATTGTTTGTTTATCTTCTAGAGGGACAGTTAAGACACATAAAAACTGGGGAACCGTTTGTTTTTAACTACCGAGAAGACTTGCACAGATGGAACCAGAAAAGATATGAAGCTCTAGGAGAGGTATGGTCATATATACAACTTCAACCTTGTTTTTTCCAATTTTGAATAGTCTGAATAAAGGTTTTAAAGTTGAAGCAGTTTATGTACTTGTTCTACAAAAAGTGATTTCAAAAAGGTATTGTTAGATTATTTCTTGTTAGATTGTTTTTCATGGTTGTTAGAAACATAGTCTCAGTTTTAAAGTTTGTTTTTCTACACACATATCCTTCCTATGCCCTTAATATTTGTAGTAAGTCATTATGTTGGAAAAAATATTCATGCCAATTTTTAAAAATGTCTTAAGAGGTTGAACCCTCCACTGTGCAAGGAGTAATAAGTGTTCTTTTAAGTACTTACCTAAAAAAAAAAAAAAAAAAGAGCTACCTATGTTAACTATGTGAGGTAATGGATATGCTAATTATCTTGATCTTGATAATCATTCTACATTGATATGTATATCAGTTCATCATGTTGTACACTTCAAAAATATGCAATTATATTTGTCAATTATTTGTCAATAAAAAATTTTTTAAAGTGCTTTCTATATGAAGAAGATTGATATTTGACTAACAAATTGGGTCTAACCTACTTACTTTTGACTTGATAAAGGATTAGGCCTTGTAACCATTAGGTACTTCACATGGTACTGCTGGTTGAAACATTTGAAAATATCATTTGTCATTAAGGTGAATGTTTTATTAAAGCCAAATGTTTACTCATCCTGTGTCATATTAAGTACAGGGTGGCCCAAAAAATGTATACACATACTTTAAATAATTATAAAGGCAGTGTTTATTAAAATACATTTCATTTTCAAAATTGAGCTATCAGCCCAACTGGCATGGCTCAGCAGTTGAGCATCTACCTATGATCCAGGAGATGGAGGTTCAGTTCCGGGTCAGGGCACATGACCGGTTTTGGGCTCAATCCCCAGCAAGGGGCGTGCAGGAGGCAGCCGATCAATGACTTGCTCATCATTGATGTTTCTCTCTCTCTCTCCCTCTCCTTTCCTCTCTCTGAAATCAATAAAAAATATATTTTTTAAAAAATTGAGCTATCAGCTGTTAAAGTGGGTATACATTTTTGGGGGACACGCTGTATTTTTAGTAAAATGCATATTAGTGTGGATAACTAGACTACTATTTTACTTCTGTAAGGGAACACTGACATAGCTCTATTTTTTTTTTTTTTTTTTGCCTCTTTAATAAAGTCGTCAAAATGGATTACTTAGTTAAACAATAAGGTAAAGAATATGTGAAATTTAATTTATATTTGTTAGGAGACAGTTCTCTGTTAATTTCTTGCATTATTGCATGTCTCTGAGCAAAGTATTGACAGCTTTTGTTCTGGATTATCTTTTTGAGGATCTTTATATAGGATACAACCTTGGAAGACATTGTGTCTTCATCTAGGGGCCGAGGACAGATTTGTTTGCTGTCCAAAGCACTGAAAATAATGCTCTACCCTTCCTGCACTGGTCACAAAGAGTGCACAACCCCGTTAGAAGATTGAGCTTCATAAGCTTGAGGTTCCTCAGCTGTGATACAGTCCCACTGTGTGTGCAGCCTCTACCTTCGCCCTGTCCACATTGCCCATTTGGGATTTGAGGGGCAAGAGGAACCAATGAAAACATGAGGCTCATGATGCTTGCTGTTCTCTTAATAACAAAGTTCTTTGTCTCTAACCCAGAAGTTTAATGTCTTCTGTTAGGATCCATGCAACGGTAGCAGGTTAACCGTGGGGTAACATGTCAGGCCCTTCACTGTTTGAACATTGTTTTGCTGCATTTATAACTTAATTATATTTAATACTCTGAATAATCTCTGCTGCACAGAAAAAATGTTTGCCCGTTTTCACTTGAATTTGATAATTATATGCGACAAACTGGTACTATCTTGATTATAGAATATTCATAAATATGGCCTTAAAGAAGGATTAGGGTTGTTGTTGCTTTTTAATGGGACTTACATTTAACTCTTTTCTGTAAGCCATGTACCCTTGTTCACTTGGACAGGTTTTGTTCTCCAAATTCATCTTGTCCTTCTTGGCATCTGCATCTTTTTCACTCTCAACCTCTGTCATCCAACATCATCTATAGCAAAATCTAGGTTAGATCATCCCATGTATGAGTGATTCCTTTTTCCTGGGATCTCCTAACTAATTCTTGGACATAGGGAGAGTAAAAGATTTATTTTTGGTGGGCCTTACTCCATGATAATCATAATATTTTGAGTTTTCACTTTAATGATTATATATAGAGAAAATATTCTGCATTACCTAGATTTCCACCTCCTATGCTTGCATTCACACTTGTGTTCATGATCACATTAGCCCCAAGTGATCACACAAAATCACAAGATTTAACTCTCGCTGTGATATTTTTCAAATTGAGATCGTTGGACCCCTGAGCTTCATGTTCCAATCCCTTTTATTTCCCAATATATTGATCAACAGTAAACATAACTTTCAAGCATAAAAGTGAGCACAATGAAAGACCCAGGGGTTGGAGAAGAAAGTCTGGTTGTTAAAACATTTGTTGTGTGTCATCTTGCTTCTTATGTCTTATTTGAAATACTTGTTTTCATTGCTAATTTCACTGTTGAAAGTTGGTTATTAATTGAATTTTATTTCCTACATTTTAGGCACAAGATATACAAGTTCTAGTTACATACAAACAATGACACAATTTTCACTACAGTGAATTTATTTAGGGTTCATTATGGTGTGATTTAACACTACGTGGACCTGCCTTTTCATCCGTATTCCTTAATATCTATTTCTGAGCTGTGCCCTCAAGTTTCAAGTTAGGTTTAACCAACTTACTGTCCTTCATTTACACCTTGTACTTTCTTTACATTGTTTTCTCTGTTTGAAATACCCTTCCTCCATTGTTCATGATACCTCTTCCTCCGCCTGCCTTCAGGTTTTGGCTCAGATGTCTCTTCTTTTAAGAAGCGTTCCCTCATCTCCTCTGCTACAGTCTTTCTCTCTTGTCAATTTGCTTTTTTCTCTTATCTTTTTCTTCTTATCTTGCCTTCCTCCAAAAAAAACTTAAAGATGAATGCCATTTAGTAAGATTAAAAATTAAATTAAAAATAAATAAGAAAACGGAATAAAAAAAGAGAAGAAAGTAAACCAAAGGCATGAGTTTGCTTTATTTTTCTTAAGGTACTTTATATTATGATATTTTTATACATGTCTTTAAGCAGTTTGGGAAAACTTTGTGTCTTCATGATACTTGTTGAAAATAAATGAGTGTTATACAAATATTAAACTGTTTAGTATAAATTCTGGATCTATGCATTTTTAGGGAATTTCTAAATGTTAGGAATTTAAACATAAAGATATGTTTCTTATTAGAAGAAAGGAAAATGATCTGTTAATGATAATTTTTCTATTTTTAAAGTTAAATAATTTTAATTATTATAATTTCCATTTAAGTTCTAAAAGTTTCAGACTCTTAAAGCTTTGCTGATTAAAATTACTCGATAAAAAATAGACTCTATTTGTGATATATTCTGTTGGAAAATTTTTAATCTTCATAGTAAAACTGTATAGACTTATGTGACTATAATTAAGAATATGTAAGTTCTTATGTAACAGTTCACAGTTCTTAAAAACAAATAAATCTGTGTATTTAACTCCTGCAAATAATTTAGTACTTTATATTACCAATAAGATCTTTAGTTCCATTCAGAAATAACCTGTAGAAAGCATGTCATCATGTCCTGGACAGAGAAGCACTGAAAACCTCCTGCTCTTCCTTCATGCAGAGGGTAGAATTCAGAAGCTGCTGCAAATTTGAGTTGATTGCCTGGGAGAATGCCTTAATAAAGACCTTTGATATGCTTAAGATTGAAGTTTAAGGGAAACAGATATTTTCACTTTAGCCAGCAATCTAAACCAAAACCCCTTCTGTTTTTATAGTGTTTGCTTACTAAGTATCGAATTTTGTCTTCAGCTAAGAGCTACTGTACAGGGTGGGGCAAAAGTAGGTTTATAGTTTTCATATGGAAAATAATATAATAATTAATAAATAATAATACAAGAATATGTTTCACATACAACTGTAAACCTACTTTTGCCCCACCCTGTATATGTTTCACAACTGCTGTTTTAGTTTATGTTTATTTCTCTCTTATTATAGCTGTCATTCAGCAGAAATCGTTTTTTAAGACTTGCTCCTGAAATGCGCTATCATTTCTATGTAAATTAAACTTACTGTGTAAGTAAAATAAACTGAGATGTCAGTTTGTTTTTAGAATACAGTGCCATAACCACACAAGAGAATGCTCTTTACAATTGCATAGTTATATTTTTATAGTCCAACAAATGCTCTTGCTAATATGTATATATTTTTTACTTTCTACATATAGTTCAATAAAAACATATAGCCTTTAAGAAGTTTGTATAATTTCTCTAAATTTAGAAAGGTACTATCAGTTGAAAGAGGTGGGAGTGGTGTGAAAAGGTAATTTTGAAAATAGAAGTCTCAATGTATATATTGGGGGTGAATGCTAGGGAATGTTTCTGTAGATTCAATCAGAAAGACTAGAAAGACTATCATGTTAAGTAGTCAATAGAATGGTAAAAACTCTGCATGCAACTTGTAAAATTTTCTCACCTCTTTTATGTCAATACTGAATTTACTATTAAATGGAAAATTTATAATCCAGCAGAAATTCTAATGAAAAAGAGATTTGATTTTCTTACCTCATTTGGGTCTTTGCATTTCCTTCAGTATTTAACTTTAGGAAATAATAAATCGTCAATGTGCTTAATAAGAGAATAGCAGTGACTAGGTAGCCCTGTAAGCTTGGCTCTTTCTCTATGGATAGAATCACATTTACAAAAAGAACTAAGGGCCTAAATTAGTAATATGTCTTGTAAAATAATAGTAAATTATTGAAAAATGTTACATTTTAAAAATGGAACTTATTAAAGAATATAGGTCAGTGGTGTCTTAAAGTTTTTACAGTTGCCATATTCAGATATTTGAAATAGGAGCAACTTAAATTAAGGAACAATAATATAAATTATCATTAATATTCAAATATTTCAATATAATATGATTATCTGTATATAATTAATGCCTTCATATAATGTGAGATTCACATATCTTGTATTGTGATAGAAACAAAGGGCAGGCCATTAGGATCTCTGGGTTCTACTTCTGTCTCAGTCACTATCATTGTGACTTTAGAAAAATAATATTTCTGAGCCTCTACTGTAAAACGTGAATAAAATTTTCTGTACCGTTGTGAGGAATAATAAGTAAGATGCATGCATGTGATATTTTATATTCTTTAATGTGTCCAGCAAATGTTATGAGCATGGAATGAAAATAGAACTTTATTATTTAAAGTTTCTAATTTACCTTTGTTATTAACATTATGAAGTTTCTTGTTTTTCCTCTCCCATTTCTCCTTTGTCTACTTATTTCACTGGCACACAATGTATCTTTCTATGGTAGAGACAAAGAAATGACCATTGGTCCAGAGTTGACTTCCATATCTCTCTAGCATCCATAGGAATGCTGTAGGCACTATATCCAGTATGGTATTAGCAATTAGACATCTTATCATTGAAGAAATAGTCATTGAAATAATGAGAAAACTTGTAAGCCTCTTCTAAACAATGTGGCATTGATACATGAACAGACACACAGACCAATCGAACAGAATACAATGTCCAAAAAGTTCACATACACGTGGAAATATAGTTTATGTTATGAAGCAGCCCTAAACCATTGGCAGCAAAGGGCTATACATCACAATGTACACCAAGATGAACTCCAAATGGGTCAGAGATTTAAATGCAGGAAATGAAATAACTTATGAACCCTACAGTAGCAATGGTTATAGTTTTGAAATACCAATCCAGCATCAATAATTGTGGTTTTGAAAAACTATCTCCCGTTAAAGCAACATGAATTCTTTGGAGAAATGTTTGATTCCAGTCTGGGGCAAGAAAGAAATGACATGAGCATGGAATATTTTGGTCATAGCAGATAACAAGGAAGCTGCCAAAGATTGCCATCTCTTGTAAAACTTGAAAACAAAAACACAAAATAAAACAAAAAAACAAACAAAAATCCTCCCCCCCCCCCCCAATGGACAGTAGGCATGAACGAAGGGGAAAATGCACATAGCCTTTAAACATATAAAAAGATGTTTAAACTCATGCATAGAAAAAGATGTTATGAAGACTATATTGAAATAACATTTCTCACCTGTCAAGTTGACAAAAATCTATAAGCTTGACAGCACACTTGGTAGATGAAATTATAGAGAGAAAAGACCTCTCATATATTGCTGGTTGGAAGGTAAAATAGTATAATCCTTTCAGTTTAGCTTTCTGTTTGGTTTCTGGGGTAGGCAATGATAGCAACTTATTCTTAGTTGCCTGTGGGAAACACCAGTGATTCCTGTCCAAGTTATTCCTCAAAATTTAACATTTGTGCACCCCTTGGATCTTTGCAGAATTTACCAACCAAATTATTATCCAGATTTGGACAGTAAACTGGTGAATTCAGATAATCCTGTGGTAAAACAGCAAATATAAATTAGGATCCTTCCCACATGAAGACAAATGGTGGTTGACTCTTTTCTGATATCAAGAAAAAGGCATTTGCAAGATCAAAAAAATAACACCCTTCTTTAGATAATATTGAAAGACTACTGTCCTGATTTTTACTTGTAGAAAGAGAGAGGATAGGCTATATCATTTTTCCTGATGAGCCTGGTGTTGGGTAGAGCAAATAAGATAAATAAAAGTATAACTTTGATCTAAAAAGCTAAAACGTTTAATAACTAAGATCAGATGGGTAGTAGTTATTTGTTTAATAACCAGTCAGAGTAAGACAGTGGTATGAGTTGATTTGTCCTGAGACTGAGCCTACAGAGTAATTGGGAATATGTGGATGCAGACACACACGCACACTTTTTTTTTTAAAAAAAATAAATAAAGACATGGACTCATCCAGTGAAAGAATTTCCAGAATTTTTTTCAATCAACTTTGCAAACTTAATTAGAAAACAATTTTCAACTAAAGTAGGCAACTAGTACTTAGGTAAGATTTCCAAAAGAGACTGGGTCAGAGCTGTGGTGGTGTTCTTGGTTAGCAGTTGTAGCCCTGCATGCCAGGTAACCATCCTGTCTCAGTAACCATTTGTTAGAAATCATGTTATTGCCTTCTGGCAGTAACTCATATGTGCGCCTCATAAGCAACAGACTGGAAGCACATGGCCTCTACCTGCTGAAGTTGGTGTCCGGTCTTCCACGCTCAGAGATTTAAGATAGTGTGTTATAAAGCTAAGTGTTATTAGAGTACGACTAGATTCAATTTGAGTACATTTCGTGATAAATTCATTGTACACTATCTAAATGCATTATTTTTTGCTTTTTAAAATATTTAGTCTATGATTTTCCTCTTATTAAAAGTTATCCCTGAAGCAGTTTTGCATACAAAATGTCATCTATATATAGCTGTTCAGGACCCTAACCTCTCTTATAAGTAGGCAGTTACCTATATTAAAGGTGAACTGTAAGTCGATCTTTACCTTTTGTCCATTCTGACCCTTTACACCTTGTAATTTGTTTCATGTGAGTGTGATGGTAAAGGCCCTGTATGTTAGCTGCTGGAAGGGGGGATGAGAAGTAGGTAGACATGCATACACTTGTGATTGCTAATATGTTTTGATAATATTTTGTTAATTGCTAGAGAGTTACCCAAAAAGCATAGCCAGAGTCATAGGTTTTAAAGTAATACGTGATGTGCACGTAAATAATTCTGTGGGAAATAACAAAAAAGAAATTTACCTAGCTTCTCTTTTCTCTTTTCTTCTGTTTTGACGTGTTCAGTTATGCTGTGACTCATCTTCTACCAGTTATCTGCTCCCCTTCATTTTCCATCGCACTTTCTGTGCTGCCTTTTCCCAGTCCTCATGCATAAGTCTCATCTTAATGATTTTTAGTCTTTGTTTTGTTTGCTCGCTTAGCAACATTTGACATTGTGACTTCTTTCTTTTCAAAGTACCACCTTAACCGTGCTCGCGTGTTGTGGAGTCTCTGTTTTCTTCTTACCTCTGAGCGCTCATTCTCCATCTCTTTTGCAGCTGCTTCTGCTTTTATCAGCCCCTTAATATTAGATTTGTCAAGGCTCAGTTTTTGGTCTTCTGTTTTTCTCTGTGAATGGTTTCATTCCCACAGCTTGATTCTATCTCTGGGCTGACTCCAGATATGTATATTTTTTATGTAAAGTGGGAGGGTTTGACATTACTGTAGTAATCTACTTTTTAAAAGACTGCACTGGGTATACAGATTTAACAGGGAAAAATATCCACAAATCCAAATGTGAGATTGAAAGGTATGGTATAATGCATTCCTACATTTATATAGACTAGAAACGAGAAGACTCCAGAAACTTGATCATAGTTTATAGATTCCTTCAAGGTAACACTGTAAATGAAGGAAGGGAATTATCTTAGTCTCTGAAGATTGCGGGAAGGCAGCAGTTGCCTGAAGCTAAGGAAAGGAAAGTTTAAACTGAAGAGTCAAAAAAGAGTTCTCTTCTTATACACAGGGAGAACTGAGAGACAAGGAATAGCCTTAGAAGCACCCAAAGCAGTACATTTTGAAGGTACCATATTTAAGAAATAATTAGCTGTAGCCTTAGGGAAGTGCTACTTCCTCTTGTGATATTCTGAAGAACTGATTATATTTCATTTACTTTATATTCGAAATTTATCCTATGCCGCATGACTTTTAAAGTTTCCCATGCAGATGTGAGATATGACTAGAACAAGAAAAAGATAAATGACTTGCCTAAGAACATTTAGTGTTATTATTAGATCCCATATTCATATTTCTTAATCATATTGCTTTCCAGTGTTATACATCAGAAACTTTGATCCAACAGTATATTTATGAGGAATTTTTTAGTATCTTAGACCTAGTATTATGGTAATGTAATGCATAATTTTTTAATTTTAACATAGTTAGATTTTGTATCTTAAAATATTTAGGCTAGACCATTCTTTGTAATGCTTTCAATCAGTACTTTGAACATGACAAATTCTCCCTATGAAGTTAAGTTGAGCATTTAGGAAGGCCATCACTTTTTTCTTTTCAAAGTATTTTTAGTAAATTGTTTTATAGTTTGTTAAAGGATGATTTAATTTAAGATACTTGTTTTTAAGGGTTCTCCAAGAAAACCTAGTTAATTTGCCATTTTGAAATTATATAGGTAATATGCTGCATATTCTTCTTTGGAAATAACTGATTTATTGCTATAAATTCCTATACTGACATGCTCTCTGCTACATCACGCTGTTTGCCATACTATGGACACTGGTTAATGTCTGAGACATTGTCTGTGCCATCCCTGTCACTTGGTCTGTTCTTCTGTCACACAAACTGCATTCTTTGTCTTTAAAATCCCTACTGTTTTTAGTTTCACATGATTATCTTTATTGGGAAAGGTGGTGGGATTCTCCAGCACACTTTCCTTTTTGAGTTCTAGGCTCTTCTAAGCACTTGCTATTTTATGAGACTTACTTTAGTAAACAGCTTGTTTTCTTAAGTATTTAATAAAAGCCTGTCGTCCTCATATATTAAATTATGTGATACAACTTGGTTATCTAGGAGAAGCCCTATTAATAAACTTCTAACTGTTTTCTCACTAACATTAACTGACTGATTCACACTGAAATTTGTGGCTAGCATAGGGCATTCTCTAGTAGTCTGTGTCTGTTTCCCTCCTGCTGAGTTTATTCCCAAACTTATTTATTCCAGTTTTGCTTTTTATTATAATTATGTAAACCAGTGAAAACTGAAAGAAAAATAATTATTATTTTTATGAAAACAAAGTTGAATAATTTGGGAAGGTTGGATAAAGGCAGGTGCTGTCAAATTAAATATGATGGTAATAACTGAAGAGATTGTGTGTGCACACACATGCATGTGTATAAAGTTATAAAATCTAAAGAAATTTTCACTTATTATTTTGCAATTGTTTCTTAAATGTTTTAAATGTTCCAGTCTATTTTAAGGAAAATTAACTAGAAATCATAGGTGATGCATAATGGGAATGGTGTGTGTAAGAAAGACAGACGTTCCAGAATTCTAGCCAATAGAAGCATACTCAAAGAAAAAGCTTGGTTTTATGACAGAAAATTAGTAAGTGAATGAATGTTTATTGTCATAAAAATATATAGAACTTCCACTGCCAGCCAAAATATGGACTAACTGAGAATGAAGTTTTCCTCTGCCTTAAGTAAATAAAAAGTCAGAGAAAATATATGAAACAATAATTTTCAGACATTTTACTACAGATCACTGCCTGTGGAGAGACTCTAAGCTATAGCACAGGGCGGAGATACCTAAGCATAGTCTGAAGGTGTAACTGAGTTGATAAGACAGAGTTCAGAGTTTGTGGAGGCCAACTTGGCTAGGATTTACCCAAATTTGTGGGGTAGTATACTAGAGAAGAGAGAGCTACAGAGAAGCAAAAAGAGAAAATGTACTGGAACTCCATAGTGCATTTATCTTGAGGTTTTGGCTAAGTACTGGTCAGTGCATTCATGTGTTTAGTAATCTACTAAATATACTAAAACGCATTTTTTAGTAATCTAAAGACAGCAAATTTTAAAAGGAAAAGGAAGAAATAAAGTCTTTACATGAGACATAATTGTCTACATAGGTAATCTCAAATAATCTACAAAAACCAAAATTCTAGAACTAACAAAAGAGTTCAGCAAAATGGCAGAAGACAAGGTTACACACACACACACACACACACACACACACACGCA
Organism: Miniopterus schreibersii; assembly: GCF_964146895.1. Lineage (NCBI taxonomy): Eukaryota > Metazoa > Chordata > Mammalia > Chiroptera > Miniopteridae > Miniopterus > Miniopterus schreibersii. Next base: position 54,529,384 of record NC_138103.1, read on the forward strand.
CGCACGCACGCACGCACGCGCGCCCAAGGGCAGGGAGTAAACCACTAGAAAGGAACAGGCAGAACACAGAACACTCTCTGAAGCTTTCCTTGGGTAGAGAATAGATTATGTTTCCAGCAGCCACAGTGAAATGATTTCCTAAAACGTAGCACATTGGGTATTTCTTAGAAGAGTAGCTTATTAGTACATAATCAAATTAACTCTAGACTAAAAGCTATTCAGGAATTGCTTCCATAAAGCTTAAAAAGGTCCTTATGAGAGGTAAACTGTATCAAAATAACTTAACTGGATCCCACAATCCCAGAATAAAACCTCAGAATATTTTAAGGAATACAATAAAATCTAGTAACCAACAAAATTCACAGTGTCTGGCATCCAGTCAGAATTACCAGGCATGCACAAAAGTAAGAAGATATAACCTGTAACCAGGAGAAAAATGAATCAGTAGAAGCAAATCCAAAATAATACATAGGATAGAATTAGTAGACAAGAATATTAAAATAGCTATTATAAATACACTTCAGAGTTCAAGAAGATGGAAGAATGCATGAGCATGATAAGGAGGGAAATAGAAGATTATAATGATTAGCTCCTCTTAAAAGATTTTATTGGAGGGTTACATCAGGGTAATCTATTCTTATTTGATCAGTTCTCATGATCTTGTTATGCAGAATTCTGTGCTTATACTGAGGAATTTTGAGTAGCAAAATCACAGAAAGAAATAATGGTAATGATTGTGTATTATTGATTGTATTGGTCATTTATTGACAGCAGATGGGATCTGGGTGTTTTTGATGAGTTAATTTTTTACAATACGTGTAAATATGGCATTGCTTTGTATGTAAATACTTGATTTTGAATAGTATTCTTTATTAAAATTCTAAATAATTTGAAGATAAGACAAACTTTTTGAGTGTGAACAGAGCCATTTGCTATTATTCTCTGAAAGAGTCATATTTCTTGGGATTAAGGATTTCTAAAGACAAATTAATTTTGAAAGGTATAATACTTAATACATGATCCTGACATTTCTTTCCAGAAATCAAATTAGTTTATTCTCAACATACAAGTTTTCACAACCCTGTTAAAATGAGTTTATTCTCTGAACTTGTACAGAAACCTACATATTGCTAAAATGTTATCAAAAGACCTTTTAAAAAGTGCCAAGAAATGAATTATATATTTAGGTTTATTCTTAATACTAGCAGCAGGAAGAGCACATTGTGAGCTAAATTGGTTAATTGAAGTTGGAATCAGTACCACCTTTATACATAGATCACATACCAGAAGATAATTAAGAACTACATTAAGATAATCTTGAGGACCAATGTGCTCCAAATATTTTTGTGTGGAAAATGGCATAGAATTATATTTTATAGAACGTTAATCATGTGATTTGACTTAACATTACTTGAAAATAAAATTTTTAGTTATTAGCCACAAATTAAAGACAGAATACATAAGTAACAAAATTTTTTTCCAGTGACATAAAATTTCAAAATCTTATCTGTTGAACAAGTTAGAGTGTAATGCACCAAAGACTTTGCACAGGCAATCGTTTGACAGTCAGTTAAATCACCTAACCCTTGCTACTCAGAGTGTGTCTACTCAAAGCAATATCTGGCAGCTTCTTAGACATGCCCACTCCAGGCATCACCCCAGACCTGCTAAATTAGAGTCTACATTTTAATACTATATCCAGGTGATTAGTATGCACATTAAAATTTGAGAAGCGCCAAACAATTTCTTTTGGAGAGGGGTGAGCTCTTCTGGGGCAATACTGCATGGCTTTCTTTCTGAAAACATTTTTAGAAATTTTAACCCTCTTTATTTCCAGCTATTTCTCCTACACTTCTTCAACTTATGTCTCAGACTTTGGAAGTTAGGTTGCTTTATAGCAATTTACTACTTCACTGGTAGATAAAAAGATGGCAAAGGAATGCTTAATTCCTTTGTAGATTCTGAACACAGATTATTGTATAGTGAACATGTGCACTGGATCTTTTGTGTGGTGTGAATGTAGACTAATATTTAATTTCTTTGTGTATTTCACTTAAAAAGAAAATAAACTTTTGTATTTTATAGTAATTCAATTGTTTAATTACATAATACTTAACATCTTCAGTTTCTCTGAAGTCTTCTGTCTGGTGTAAACATCATTACTTAAGAAAGAATAAACGTTCTTGTTGAGGAAAGCCCCTGAACTTCCCTGTACATTCTTCCTGAGTGTCCCAGATTGGAAGACTTATCCATCTACTGATCTGAGCCACTTTCCCAGGAGAGTGGGCCTGGCTTTTTTGCAACAATATTTGCTGCTTGCTCAAAAAGTGCTGATCCCATGGCCCAAGGCTCCTCAATAGTAATGCAACCCTGAAGGTGCAGGTGTCATCTGAGTCCTTTGTGTTTCCCCCATGGGACTTTGGAGTAAGGGGAACTGACACAAATATATTCATGTTGCTTGCTGTGCCATAAGTAATAAAGGCCTTGGTTTCAGACCCATGAGTCTTGTGTCTTCTGCCAGCACCCTTGAAACAGTAGTGTGCTAACTTCTTAGCTTGCAGACTCCACAGTTCTTGAGAGTTGGGACCTGTTAAACTTGATCAACCTAGGATATGGTTTAACTTTTTTGCTATATTCTGTAGCACAGATGTTAAAGTTTTTATTGCAGATATTGATTTTTTTCTTTTACACTTTTAATCTTTCCCAACTAATGTACATTGCTGCTGTATTATTTAGAAGTAGGAGATTGATTAACTTTTCCTTGATGAACTTTGTGGCTTTTTTGCCAAATGTTGTAAAGAAAGATAGTGGCACCAATCTAAAATCTATTGGGTTGTTTGTTTTTTCTCTCTTTTCTCCTAATTTTTTTTTTTGGAGGGATAAATAGATCTGGGGGTCATTTCAGTCTCTTTCTTAGTCTCTTCAGTCTCTTTGTCAGGTGGTATGTTAGAGAAGCAAATAATGTCCGGAAAATAGAACAACTGTTTCTATAATTGGATCAAATTTGTGACTTAGATTCTTTAAAATTAAATTAATGCTGTGCTTGTATTCTAAGCCAAAAGATCCTTGATTTTAGTTGTAATTTTTAAATAACTCATTTTCGTTTGAGGAAGAAAGAATAATGAAGTACTTTTTATTGTTGTTGCTCTAGAAGTTTAAAAACAAGTCTCTTTTGTATAAGCAATTTCATTTCAATATTTTATTTCATTATTTTATTTTAATGTAGTTTATCTTCCTACTGACTTTTTAAAATGTATACACCTCTTTTAACTTATTAGATTTATTTGAAGTAAAATGAAGAATATGAGTTTCATAACTAAATATTTTTCTACCTCAAGAAAACAGTAGGATATACTGAATAAAATAGTTGAAAATGTAACTGCATTTCACTGTTTTAATTTACAGTAGTTTTAGATTCACATGCTGTTGTAAGAAATAATATGGAGAGATTTTGTGGACCTTTACCCCATTTCCCTCAATGCTAACATCTTGTAAAATGATAATACAATAATGCAACCAGAATATTGACCTTGATACAGTCAAGATATAGAACATCTCCATCAACACAAGGATCTCTGTATGTTCCTTTTGTAGCTACACCCAATTCTTACCTACCTCAGCCACCTTCTTAATCTCTGGTAATCACTAATCATTTCTTCAATTCTGTAATTCTATCATTTTAATGCTATATAAATGGGGTTATAGAGTTAGTATATAATCTTTCGGAATTTTTTGTTTTCACTTAGCACAGTTCTCTGAATATTCATTCAGGTTGTTCCATGTGTTGATATTTGTTCTTTTTTTATCTTCACCCAAGGGTATGTTTTAAAAAAAAAAAAAATGTTCTTATTGATTTCAGAGAGAGGAAGGGAGAGGGGGAGAGAGAGAGAAACATCAATTGAGAGAGAAACATGGATCAGCTGCCTCCTGCACACCCCCTTCTGGGGATTGAGCCCACAGCCCAGGCATGTGCCCTGACTGGGAATCTCATGGGCACCCTCCTGGTGCATGGGAGGATGCTCAGCCAACTGAACCACACCAGCCAGGCCTGAGGGTATGTTTATTGATTTTAGAGGGAAAGGAAGGCGTAGAGAGAGAGAGAGAGAAACATCAATCAGTTGCCTCCCATACACGCCCAACTGGAGACCCAACCCAAAACCTAGGTGTGTGCCCCGATCAGGAATCAAACCTACAAACTTTGGTGATGCTCCAACCAACTGACCCACCCAGCCAGGGCTATATGTGTTCTTTTTTTATTATTGAGTGTTATTACATGGTATAGATATACCACAGTTTGTTTAACCACCCATTTATGGACATCTGATTGTTCCCAGTTTGAGACTATTATGAATAAAGCTGCTCTAAACATTTGTATACAGGTTTTGTGTCGGAATAATTGCTTATTACTCTGGGAGAAATGCCCAGGAGTGCAGTTGCTGGCTTGTATAGTAGTTAAATGTTTATATTTTTAGAAATTGCCAAGCTGTTTTCTAGAGTGGCTGTATCATTTTACATTCCCACCAGCACTAGATGAGTGATCCAGTTTCTCTGCATCCTTACCAGCATTTGATGTCATCACTATTTTTTATTTTAGCCATTCTAGTAAATGTGTACTGATATTTCATTGTGGTTTTAATTTGCATTTCCCTAATGGCTATTGATGTTGACATCTTTTCATGTGCTGATTTGACATCTGTATATCCTCTTCAGGAAATACCTCAATGTCTTTTTGCCATTTTCTGATTGGATTGTTTGGGTTTTATTACTGTAACATTTTGAGAGTTCTTTATATATTCTAGATAATAGTTCATTTTCAGATATGTGGTTTGCAAATAGTCAATGCTCATTATTTTATGGAATTTGTATTTTCAAATTTGCCTACTTGTTAAAATTAATTTTTAACCCCAAATCGATACTTGTGGTGATATTACAGTCATTTGAAGGCATGCACAGAGTGGCAAAAATTTTGTCACCTGACATACACATTTCCAGCTGGGGTCAAACAAGGTGATGCTCTGCATTCTTGTTTTAATTCTCATATTGTAAACAAGTGTGCATTTCACAGATGATTTCATGCCATGCTTTTTGTATTTTTGTACTGTGATGCGTCTTACAGAGAAAATACCTGCTTTAGATAAGCTTTGTTCAGGCATGAGTGATAGTGCTATATTGGGCATGAGTTCAGTTCTAATGAATCACTGTATATTAAATAAGGGGACTTTAAACAGAAATATACATAAAACAAATTTATATATTGATCTGCTGATGATAATGTTGTTACCAGAGACTTGCAGGAATCTATATTTTAGTTTTCTCTTATTCAGTGGTCATGGAGAATTCATAGAACATAACTACTGTGAATAATGAGAATATATTGTATATTCTTTTCATCCTTTTAACAGCTCTTTCACAGAGCAAAATTTTTAATTCTAATGAAATTCAGCTTATCAATTTTTTCTTTTATGGATCATGCTTTTTATGTAAAATCTAAGGACTCTGTCTAGTCCTACATCCTGAATATTTTCTTCTGTTTTTTTTCTCTAGAAATTTTATAGCTTTATACTTCACATTTTGAATTAAGTTTTGTGTGCAGCGTGAGACAGGCTAAGGTTTTCTTGTTTGGTTGGTTGGTTTTGCCTATGGATATTCAATTACTCTGCTACCCATTTGTTAAAAAGACTATCTTTCCTCCATTGAACTGCTTTTCTATGTTTCTCAAAACTCACAAGGGCATATATGTGTATCTTATTTTGAGTTTTCTGTTCCGTTTCATTGATCTATATGTTTATCATTCTGCCGTACCACATCACTTAGATTGCTGTAGCCATATAGTAAGTCTTGAAATCTGGTAGACTGATCCCTCCCACTTTATTTTTCTTTTTCAAAATTGTTTTAATCTACTCTAGATCCTTTACTTCATATAATTTTTCTTATGTATTTTATATATTTTTAAAAATAATCTTGTTTATATCTAAAAAAAATCTTGCTCGGATTTTAATAGGGATTGCATTAACCTGCTTATCAATTAGTAGAGAATTGACATCTTTATTATGTTGAGTCTTACATGAACACAGTATTTCTTGTATTTCTTTATGTCTTTGATTTCTTTCATCAGTGTTTCATACTTTTCAGAATATAAGTCTTATACACATTTTGCTAATTTTACACCTGAGTATTTCATTTGTTTGAGTGGTTATAAATGGTATAGTATTTTTAACTTTAGCATTCATGTTTTCACTGCTATATTAAAAATATGATTGATTTTTGCAAGTTTATCTTATATCCTGCATTTCTTGCTGCACTTGCTTATTTATTCTAGGATTTTATTTTTTCTTGCAATATTCTTTGAGATATTTTGTGTAGACAAACATGGAATCTGCAAATAGGAACAGTTTTACTTCTACCTTTCTCATTTTCATATCTTTATATTCCTTTTCTTATTGCAGTGGCCAAAACTTCCAGCACTATGTTGAATAAGATGTTGAAAGTGAAAATTTTTGCCTTGTTCTTAGGCTAACAGAAAGCATTCATTCTTTTACCATTAAATATAATGTTAGCTGTTGGTTTTTTTGTGGAGACTTTCCATGATGTTGACTAATATAATTGAATATAATCTCGTTTTTTTGGCTTGTAATGGTGCCAACAGCTAGAATTTGTATAGTTATTAACATTAAATAATTTAAGTGCCCTAACAACATTATTCAAACTCTCCAAATACAGAGTAAAAATTTACCATTGTTTATACTAAAGACACTATGGAGAACGTTGTTTTATGTGTCCATGTTTACTCCCCTCGCCCCCCCCCCACATTGCTGCCTGATTCCTTAGAAATCTTTCTTTGGTCTTTCTACTATAATTGGTTATGCCTTAATCTTTTCATGTGCCCACTTTATAAAATCCTTTAAAGACAGAAATTAGTTTAGTAGTTGCTAGGTGCTAGGCAGAAAGAGGAAAAGGAAGTGACTGCTAATGGGCATGGATTTCATTTTGGGGTGATAAAAATGTTCAGGAATTATAGATTGGTGATAGTTACAGTACTTTGTGAATAGACCAAAAGCCACTAAATTATATACAATGAAAGGGTAAATTTTATTGTATGTGAATTATATCTTACATTTCTTAAAAAAGAGTAAATAACCACACAAAAAGTGCAGTTAGTGAAACTTACTGAGATAATAAATGAAGCCTATTTTAAGTATTTCATCGATTGTGAAAACTTATCCATCAATACGTCTAAGAAACTTGTTTTAAACACAGCCAAGCATATAATGATGGAAGATGATTTGACTTTTGGTGTGAGCAATATATACAGATCATGTATCAGACATGTACACTTGAAACCTATATGATCTTATTAACCAGTGTCACCCAATAAATTTAATTAAAAATAAATTTAATTTAAAAATAAATAAAAAGAAAAATGAACATATATTTAGGATTAATGATATACTGGACCACATCCTGATGCTTGCTTCTTTTTATTAAAAAATATATATCTTTATTTGATTTCAGAGAGAGGAAGGGAGATGGAGAGAGAGAGAGTTGAAACATCAGTGATGAGAGAGTTGTCATTGATCGGCTGCCTCCTGCACTGAGGATCGAGCCCACAACCCAGGCATGTGCCCTGACTAGGAATCGAACCTAGATCTGGATCCTAGGTCCATGCTCAACCGCTGAACCACGCCCGGCCCGGGCGATAATTACTTCTTTTAAAGTATATTAGCTTTCTTGATTCCCTATAAATCAGAATTTTACAAGTTATTTCTTTCAATCACTAAATGGAATTTTATGACTTTAAAAGAGTTGACATAGATTAAAAAAAACAACAACGGAACATTTTCTGGGCAGCACAAGGGCTTCTTTCTGTGAAATGGTTTGAATATTTTAGATATAAGGACCTCCGTTATTTAAGAAAGTTAAAATAAAATGCATTGGTCAGTAGACTACTAATGCATTGGTCATTAGATCACTAAAGAACCAGTGCTCTCTGAATGGAATTGACTCAATTCAGACATTTGATCTGCCCTTTCTAACCCTTGATAGCACTCCAAGATTTTGACGCTACGTGTGAGAATGCAAGATAAGCCTAAAACTTGGATTCTTTCTGAAGGTATAATGAGCTACCACCCCAGCCATTTGGCACATCACCCATGTTATTTTAGAAAAAAAAAAAAAAAAAAAAAGCCTTTCAGTGGAATGGGATTATTTTACTTTAGCAGTTTTCTATGTTATAAAGTTTAATTGCAAGTTTAAATGAACAGAAGTAAATTTGTGCCCATATGGCATTAAAGTATGTTAACTTTAGGGGAGAGAAATAATATGAATAATGCTTAGAGATGCTTTTCTGTGCCAGAAACAAAAGCATAACATTCTTAAAATTGTATTTTCACTGACTTGTACCTGTCTAAGAAAAGAATAATATGTTTTATGCTATTTTTTTTTCTTGGATCATGGGTTGTTCTAAAAGTAGAATAAGATTTGTAGCCTAGTAATGGTTTTACAACCATCAGAGTAGCTGGGCAAATAACCTATTGTAAATTTCCTACATGTCTATTGATGTCATTAAACACAAGCATATTGTATCTCAGAATCATTTAGTCATCTTCACTGTTACTGACAGTTGGTGCATTAGTTCATGTTAAATGGAATATCTCTTTAAACTATTCTTGGCATTTCCTAGATTAGATGAATTATGAATTTGATTATTAAAATTAACCTTTTATGTTCATCTGGTATGTTGTTCTGAGCCAATGTCCTTTTGTACTAAATCTTTATCTTTCTGTGCTCTGGAAGAAAATCTTTATTCAGGTAGTATTTAATGCAAAGTATATTTTGCATGAAATGTAGTTTGCAATATATTCAGTTTGTTTTTACATGCAAATATTTTACAAATATATCTTGCATGAGCCAGAAGGATGGGTTTGTTCTGAGTTTGTACATCTTTTTATTTCTTTCTTCCTTTCCTCTAAATTGATTAGAATTTCAAAAATAATAGAAATAAAAACTAGGCTAAATTCTATTACCAATAAAGATAAACTATATTTGACTTTCAAAATATATGCTAATTTATACACCCCCCCCCCCCCATCACTTCCCCATCTCAATACTCTCTAGGTTTTAAGAACATTTTGTTAAATTAGTTAAAGGAAAAAGATTCTAAAAAATCATGCTTGGCTATTATGTCATAGGCAGATGGAACTCCTCATTACACTCTTTATTTTATTCCTTTTCATGAATTTGTCAGTTTTGTGGGGGTTTTTTCCTTCTTATTTTTAAAGAAGATACTGCACAAATTGTTCCTTGAACCTCTTTTTCCTTTGGGGATGTACTTAACGCATCCACACACATCCATATTCGTGCATATGTGTGTGTGTGTGTGTGTGTGTGTGTGTGTGTTGTGTACAGACACATATGCCGTTGGGAATCTCTTTTTGGGTTGTGTACTGTCTGATCAGAACAGAGGGATTCTGATTATTTTACAGTGTAGTATGGAATTTAGAAAGAATTCTGGAACTTTATTCAGAATGAGTATTTGAGGTCAATATAACACCATTCAAAGTTTCATGGAATACTTTAGCTGAAACTATTATAAGCCACTGACTATAAGTTGATTTTAAAATATTTTCCGGTGCAGAAACTTATATTTGGCCATTTTTACCAATGAAATAGCCTGAAATAGAGGTTAACTGATTGCATGAGGTTATCATATCTTGAATTAGAAAGTCATATATTTCAAGGGCATTTGAACACCTTTGTCAGAAGTAACTTTTTCAAGGAGGCGGAGAGGATGTAACTTGGAGGGAATTCTAGTTTGTGAAAAGGTTTACAGGCATTGGGTTTTCCAAATCTAAGATTAAGTATGGGTTTTGATTGCTAATAAATATGTAGACTATATTATATAAAAAGACTATGTGTGCTTTGTAGCTCTGCTTGGGATCCTGTAATATCTTCTTGAATACAGAATAACTAGTTGAAGCTATGTCAGAATTCTTAAAAAACATATTCTGGGTTCATCTGTACTAATTTCCCATCTAGCTTCTAGAACAATTGTCTTCCTGTTATACTAATGTTAAAATCAACTGAGGGACACAACCAGTGTATCAAAATATTTGTTTGCTAAATCCTAAAGTGGGTTAGCTAGATATCTTTTGGAGCTTGACACAAATCACTCAAACAACTTATCTTTAGTAATGGTTGATTTGGTAGAAAAATATAGTGTGCGTATTGACAATTGGGGAGTAAAAACAGCTGGCAGCTTCAGCTGGCACACAGAAACTAGAGGTGAAAGGTTCAGTCAGGAATTATATAGCCTATGAAATAATAAAGACCTATCCTATTTATTGGTTTACTTTTTAGTATCTGTCTCCTGAGAGCAGATGCCTGTATTTTCTCTTCTATATCTCCCATGCCTGGATCAATGACTGGCACATAGCAGCTTCTCAATAAATATTTGTCAGTTGAGCAAACTACCTGACAGAGAGCGTGAATTAGGCTTCTCTTTGAGCAATGCTACATTCATTGCTGTAATGAATACTTTATGTAGAGGGTTAAGAATTATTTTTGTTTGCTTTCAAACAGGATATTACTAAGTTATCTCAGATCATAATTATTTCTTAGAAAGTAATTGCAAATTAATGTATTTGTAAATGAGAAACATGTTCAAAGCATCAGTTGCTTGAATAGTAAAGAATAGTGAAATGGGAAAATCTAATTTTAGGAAAGCAATTTCTTTTTCAGATTTGTAACATTGGAAGTCAATGGTTGTAGAACAATTTCGTAGACCCCAGAATGCAGGCTGATCTTTGAGATGTTGGGAAGCCTATGCAAGAATTCTGATTTGGATTTGTGAACCTGTGAGAATTTGAGACACCTCAGTGACCTGTGCAATCCCTAGATCTTAGAACTAGTCCAACCTCTAGCTGTCTGCATTATCATATAAACTTTAGCTCCATAAACAGTGCACTTCCCATAAGTTTTGAAAGGCTGCTGCCCATTGTTCTAGTGATTTCATAAAGATATCTGTTCGTATTTTAAAACCCCTGTGTATATCTGTGGAGAAGCAGTTATTAATTTATTTCTTCTAAGGACAGAAACTTACTTAATGCCTAGACAGTGTATATATGTATGCATGTCTGTGTATATAATTTAGGTAGGTAGATAGATACAGATACAGGAATATAGATAATATATTATTAGATTAAAACTGTCACATCATTCCTATTTAGTGATAGTTTCTGAATAGTTCCAAAGGTGATGTGGGCTGACAGTCTATAATGTTCCTATAGTTGGTTAAGAAGAGACTTAGTCTCCACGTATTTGATAATTCTTCAAGCACTATGCATCTATTTAGGGAAAACCATTTGGAAGAAAATGAGGAAGGGACCATAGTTACTGTGATTTTGTCTCCAAATCACTGCATGCTCAACATGGTACTTCAGAGTTTCTTTTAGTTCCAGCCAATCTTCTTTTGTGTTTGTAATGATATAGGACAGGGCTATGAGATTTTTATATATATCATAAATTATATATATATTTGTGATAAGAACACTTAACATGAGCTCTACCCTCTTGAAAATTTTTTAAGTGCACAATACAGTATTGTTACCATAAGCACTATTTGTACAACAGATCTCCAGAACTAATTAATCATGTAAAACTGAAACTATATACTCATTGAATAGCAACTTCTCATTTCCCCCTTCCCCAACCTCTGGCAACTACCATTTTATTCTCTATTTTTCTGAGTTTGTTTCACTCAGCATAATGGCCTCCAGTTTCATCCATGTTGTCACATATGACTGAATTTCCTTCTTTTCTAAAGCTGAGTAATATTCCATTGTATATATATACCACATTTTCTTTATGCATCCTCTATCCATTGATTAGCATTTGGGTTGGTTTCCTATCTTCTCTATTGTAATAACTCTGCACTGAATGTGGGAGTGCAGATACCTTAGAGATCCTAATTTCTGTTCATTTGGATATATACCCAGAGTAGGACCGTTGGGTCATAATTCTATTTTTAACTTTGTAAAGAACCTTTTTACTGTTTCCATAATGTTTTACACCATTTTACATTCCCACCAACAGTGTCCAAGGTTTCCAGTTTCTCAAATGACTGTGATTATCACCCTGTGATTTTCTCCAGATATATATAAATTTTTTTCAGTATGCATCTGCTTCAGATGGCCTGTGCTTATTTTGTTATAATTCTTTCCAAATAATTTATGAAAGTGATTTACATGTATCAATAGTGAAAACACCTTACACTTTAAAACTGATTTTCTTTTTTTGAAGCTTTTTTATGTGCATTATCACATTAATTCTTATAGATATAAATATAGATTTCATTCTTATGTGTGATCAGTCTCCTCTTAGAGTTGTTCCTGTGAATTTTCTAAGAAACTATTGTACATTTTAAATTTGAGCTGTATTGTCCAAACTAGTCTCTCTGCAAAATTGTACGCCACTTACATTGTAAAATAACTTGGAAGTTCTTGTTTTATTAACATAGCTTTGTAATTCATAACTTTTGAAGGTATACTTCCACTAACATTTTTATGTCAGTGCATTTATAGAATTGAGCAAAAGATTTTATAGTAGATGATGTGAATATTTTACTTTAAGTCTGCAATGCAAAAGAACAACAAAAAATGTGTGGGGAATTCTGTTATGATCTAGCAAGTCTGTAGCTTTAATTTGAATTCACTAAAGAGAGTGGACTTCATAGATTTACAGTTAATGAGCCATTTTTCTTAAAGTATTCTGTCACTGTGGGATTGAATACAGTTAGAACTGACAGTTGGAAATATGCTGAGATAGGGAAATAAAAAACAGCTGTCTCTCTGGGCAAATGCTACCAGCTGGTGAGGCTCGCCAAAGCAAAATATTTTATATAATAAAATAGCTTTCAGATATTAAAGTTGCATATTATATATTTAAGGTAATTGTTTTTAGTTTGTTTGCTTTTGTCAAGCCAAAATACTAAGATTTTTTTTTTAGTTTAAGAAGTTTTCTATTTTAATGACAACTAATCTCTTTAGTATGTATTCATTAAACTAATATATATGCCTTCAGAGTTTACGTTTTGAAATTGTGTAGGACTCACTGGAAAAGTGTTTTTGTTTCTTATATGAACTTTAGAAGTAAAACCAGTTTTTTCTTGTTAGGTATTTCTAGAATGAAATCTATTTCTTAAATGTCTTGAATTGTGTTAGAGATGAATCATTATGGTCTCGTACTCTAAGGTAAGGTTTATACCTCTGAACATATAGTTCCTTCTCTTCCAAAAGCTTAAACTCTAGTGGCAAAGACAGATCTTGGAAAAGACATTATTAATAATCTAAGTGTTGGGAAGGAGTAATACAAAATTCTTAGCTACATCTTGAAGATAGGTTGGAATGCCAGGCAAGGAAGATGTTGAAGCTAGATAAGCAAAGAATGGGCCAGCATTCCAGGCAAAGCAAAGTCATTTGCAAAAGCTCCGAGGTGAAAAAGACCCTTATGCTTCTGAGTTGTTAAAAAGTCGGTGTGATTACACAATACAGAGAGAATGATGAAAAGAGCTGGTATAGGATGAAATTTGAGAAGTAGGCAGGGGCCAGATCTGGTAGGCCTTGCTGGATTTAAGGACTGTGGCATTATCCTTACTTATAGCACTGGGAAGCTATTAGATTTGCATTTTTAAAGGAGTCATGGGTCTGCTAGCAGTAGATATGATCTGGAGGAAGTCTGCTATATTAGATATAGCAGTAGGCGGCTTCAGATGCAATCCAAAGAAGAGATAATAAATCTGTTGATAGACTAGAATGGTGACAGTAGAGATGGGGAGATCTGGGATCTCCCAATATTAGCTTGAGGGGCTTGAAGGGACAGAAGAAGGACAAGGAGTCATTACATTCGGGCTTGCAGTGTGAGCAGTTAGGTGGATGGTAGTGCCCCTTACGAAGCTGGTGAACACACTGGAGGATATGTAGGTTTGGACAAGTGTAGATGGATTCAGTTTGAACATACTGAATTTGAGGTGCCTGTGAAATCACTGCAAGGAGATATTTGTAGTTAGTTGGACACATTTATAAGTCTGTGTCTCTGGTAAGCTATTTAAGAGTCTGGTTAGTGAGAGGAAAGGATGGCTTTAAGGAGGACTCTTCTTTAGAACAGGTAAAAGGAAAATGTGTGAGCAAGTGATCTGAAGCTGATGTAAATGAAGGACAGCTGGGGATAGACTAGAACTCCAGGGAATGCTAATGGAAGTTGGAGGAATGAATTTTATTTCAAAGATATGCTGAAAAAGCAGTTACTTCAAAAGACTTTTTAAAAGTTTAGAATGTACCCACTAAGAATGAAGTAGAAAAGGTTTTAAGGGGAAAAGTAAGGATGAGATGAAGATGATTTTAGTGAAATTTAAGATGTAGTTCTGACTTAAGAGGATGTACACGCAGGGTAAATGTTCTTTAGTTCCAATTAGACAACTCATTGCCATTCATGTCATAGTCTCTTTAACGTAAAGAACCTAGAGGAGCCCTTTTAGGCTTCACCAAACTGACATTGAATCATATTAAACCTTAATTATTAAGAAATTTTTTCTCTTCCTCCTTCTTTCCGTCCCTCCCTCCATCTTTCATCCTCCTTTTCTACTCTCCCTCCCTCCGTCCCTTCCCAGGAGGAAGCTAAGAGGAAATGTAGAGTTTTGGTCAATGGCACATAAGAAGAAAATATGTTTTTCTTTTTTAAATAATTAGGTAACTTGCAGGGTGGAAAAAATCATTTTAAATGATTTCTAAGTTCCAAGGTATTAACTTTGTGTAAATTTAATTTGCATAGGATTTAATAAACAATGCTTAAGGTTATGTATGTTTTTCTTAGTGAATATTTTTGTGAAGCATTAAATAGTTCAAAAGACCTTACTAAACTGGTTCATCCGCACAATGGAACACTGACTAGTGAAGAATAAAGAAGGTCTCTGTTACTGAGAGGGTAGGTCATTGTGTATTTAGTCTGCTATAAGAAAGAGAAGATGATAAGAATACATTGTGCAACACAGTGTGTGCAGTATGCTGTCTTTTTTAAGAAAGGGAGGGAAATAATACATTTTTATTTGCTTATACTGGCACTAAGAAACACTGGAAGGTGCATAAGAAACTAGTAAGATCAACAATAGGGGTCAGAATGCAGGGCATACAATGGAGGAGGGTAGGGGTAGGAGGGAGGACATCTCAGTGTCTATTGTGTTATTATTGTTTTCATGTTTAAATCTTGTGAATTTATTTTCAATACAAAAATTAATTTTTAAAATATTTTTAAATGTATTGCTTTTGTTTTTTTATAAGCTGAAAAGTCACATGTTTGCAAGCACTACCAGATATTTTTCATTCATTCATTGTTCATGTATTGTGCATCAACAGTGTGGTTGATGCTACAATAAAGTATAATATATGTAATTCTTATAAAGGGCTCACTTTGGTGGGCCAATGAGAATGTGAGGTAATCACTGTGGAATGCTAAATGTTCTTAAGAAAGGCACAGCTGTTGGGCAGAATCAGTGAAAATTCAGGTAGGAGGTAGCATTTGAATTACCTTTTTGAGCAATTGTAGAAAAAAGGGAAAAGTTAAGGGAACTTTAGGTGGGGGGTGAACATAGGCACAAACATGGCAAACTATAGGACTTGCTCCAGAATTCCTTGCTTTTGACAAGCAGTATGAATGAAAATCATCCTAGAGTATAGCTGTGGTCTTGTAACATTTCAAGAAATTAAAATGTTTTGATGAAAGCAAATTGTTGTTACCCTGTTTGTCATTTGCCACATTTTCATTGAAATTCTTGTGGAAATATAGGCAGTGTCAGTAGCACCTGAACTAGGAATATGTACAGTATGGGAAATTTTAAAATAACATTTCGTTCTGATATAATTTCACACAGAATAGTTGAGTGATTACAAAGATCATATATATTATATATTACTTATATAATTTTTTTCTGAACCATTTGAGAGTAAAGTTAGAAACTTTATTCCCTTTTACCTCTAATACATTGGTGTATATTTCCTAAGAACATTCTCTTCATAATTACAGTATAGTTATCAGAATCGGGAAATTTTACATTGATTCATTATTACCAATCTACAAGCCATGTTTAAAGTTTGCAAATTGTCACATAATGTACTTAATTACTGATATTCCTCTAGTCCAGGATTAAATCTAGGTTCACACTTTGTATTTAGTTGTCACGCCTCTTTATTCTCCTTTAATGTGAAACCATTCCTTAGCCTTTTTAAATCTTTCTTGACATTGACATTTTTTGAAGTATAGGACATTTATAGAATGACCTTCAATTTGAGCTTGTCATACGTATTCTCATAAATAGATTTAGCTCATGCGTGTGTGTTTTGTTTTTTGCTTGTTTATTTGTTTTTTGTTTTTATTTAATTTTATTTTTGTTTAAAATATTACAGATGTCCCTTGTTCTCCCCAATGACCCGTTCCATCCTGTCCCTTCCGCCACCCCAGTCCCTCTCCCCACCATTGTCCGTGTCCTTGGGTTGTGCATATATGCATATAAATTCTTCGGTTACTCTCTCCCCCTCCATCCACCCGCCCTCCTCCATCCCTCTGACATTCGTCAGTCTCATCTATGCTTCAATATCATTGAATCTATTCTGTTTATCAGTTTATTAAGTTCTTTAGGTTCCACATATAAGTGAGATCGTGTGATGTTTGTCTTTCTCTGCCTGGATTATTTCACTTAGCATAATATTTTCCAGATCCATCCATACTGTCCCAAAGGGTACGAGATCCTTCCTCTTTACAGCTGCATAGTATTCCATGGTGTGAATGTCCCACAGCTTTTTCATCCACTCATCTACTGATGGGCACTTGGGCTGTTTCCAAATCTTAGCTATTGTAAACTGTGCTGCTATGAACATCGGGGTACATATATTCTTTCTGATGAATGTTTCAGGATTCTTAGGATACATTCCTAGGAGTGGAATCACTGAGCCAAATGGCAGCCCCATTTCTAATTTTTTGAGGAACCTCCATACTGTTTTCCATAAAAATCCTGGAAGAAAACATAGGCAGTAAAGTCACAGACATCCCACGTAGTGGACTTTTCACTGATACATCTGCTAGGGCAAGAGAAACAAAAGAAAAAATAAACATATGGGACTACATCACACTGAAAAGCTTCTGCACAGCAAAGGAAAACAGCCTTAAAATACAAAGGAACCCCACGGTCTGGGAAAACATATTTGCCAAGGATGAATCTGATAAGGAGCTAATTTCCAAAGTGTACAAAGAACTCATAGTACTCAGCAAGAGGAAGACAAACAAGCCAATTAAGAAATGGGCAAAGGACTTGAATAGATACTTCTCCATAGAGGACATACGGATGGCCAAGAGACACATGAGAAAATGCTCAACATCTCTAATCATCAGAGAGATGAAAATTAAAACCACAATGAGGTATCACTTCACACCTGTCAGAATGGCTCCATCAATAAATCAACAACCAACATGTGCTGGCGAGGATGTGGAGAAAGGGGAGCCCTGGTACACTGCTGGTGGGAATGCAGACTGGGGCAGCCACTATAGCTCATGTGTTTTTGACACAAGTACCTTAAATGTGATCTTGTCCTCCATACATGATATCAAGAGTACACAATTTTGGTTTGCTCCAATATGGTGATGTCTGCCAGGTCCTACCATAGAGTTACTATTATTTTACTCTCTATAATTTTTAGTAACTTGGGATAAAATACTTGAGACTATGTTCTTTATGAAACTTTCCACCTATTAATTTTAGCATCTATTATTGATTTTCTAACTTCTACCTATTAATTTTAGCACCTATTGATGATTAACTAACTTCAATATGCATTAGTTGGCATTCTGCTGTAAGAAAGAGCTTTCTTTTCCCTTTCCTTTTTACTTTATATAATTATGGAATCATTGATTCTAATCTTACTTGATGGGTTATATAATCCATTGCTGTCATTATTTTGATGCCTCAGTGATTCCAGATTTGGCCAGACGGCTTCTCATCAAGCAGGTTTTGTGTTCTTTCAACATTTATTCATCACTCAGTATTTTCTTGTTTTTTGGTGCAAAATTTTATTTTCTGACTTATCTTGCACTTTCTGTACTCCACGCCCTGAATCAGCCTTTTCTCCTCAGATGCTTGGGTTTCCTTCCATCTTCAAAACCAGGATGGCCAATTGGGCCTTCTCACTTTGCATCTTTCTGACACACTGTTTTTCCATAATCTTCCACTTTTAAGGATTGATATGATTAAATTGGATCCACTCGGATAATCTCCTCATCTTGGGTTCTTAACATTAACCATATCTCCAAAGTCTCTTTTACCATATGACATAACCTATTAACAGGTTCTGGAAGTTAGGATGTGGATATCTTTGGGTTGCCATGCTTCTGCCTACCACAGACAGTAATACTACTTGGTGCCTGACTTTGCTGAATTAATTTTCTTTTTCTGTTTAGAATTCGTTCAACCAATTTCCTCCTTGATTCAGTGAATATAGAAGAGGTGTTAGGATTCAGAGTCACAATAATACTGTATTAGATACAATATCTATAGGTAACTTATAAGGAAAACAGATTCCAGAAATATTGAAAACAGAATACATGCGCACAGAGTATTGCTTTAAAAAACAGGAAGTCCTTGTTTATGAGTTTATATTAACAGGTCCTAATTCATAGTATTAAGGTTCATAGTTATTCACACAGCAACAGGAAGTAATCTATTACAAATAATTAATAAAGAGTCTCTTAATTTAGTATAAAAACATTCCAAAATAGAGAGATACTCATTCAAAACAAGAAGTGATAATGATTTATGTGAATTTTGATAATGAATAACATTACATCTTAATGTGTTCTTTCTTTCCTACCTAGATCATCACGAAGTATGTATATGAGCTCCTGGAAAAGGACTGTAATTTGAAAAAAATCTCTATTCCAGTAAGTCAAATTTTTAAAAATGTTTATACTTCCAGATAAAATCGTTTTTAATTCAGAAGAAAACTTTTGTTTTTTATCAACTGTGATAAGTTTAAATGTTAAGGTCCTAGTGTTTTGATATTGATAAAGATGACATTAAACTCCTGTCAGTATACTTCATCTCAGACCTACTATGTGCAATGAGATGAGGTATACTACAAAATAGACACAGGAATGTCAAGTACAGCATGGAGAATATAGCCAGTGATATTGTTATAATTGTTTATGGTGCCATGTGGGTACTTGAAATGACAGGGGGAGCACTTTGTAAGGTGTATGATTGTCTGGCCACTAGGCCGTATGTCTGAAACTAATGCAAAATAATGTTGAATTTAAACTGTAATGGGGGGAAAAATGAAATATGTATAGGTAAATAAACACTAATACCTAACTTAAAAAGTGATTGCAATTTTTTTTAAAAAATGATAATGCAATTGAAAGGACTACCTTCTACCATTTCCCATGTCATTGATATAATTTATTTTTACTTATTTATTTGAAGGGAGGTGGTACACTGAAATGACCTTTATATGTATGTATTCTTAATGAAAACTCAGCTTAATAGATTACTATTGTTTGAAGATAAATGGACTTGGAACAGCCATTTCCAAACTTTAGTTAATAAAAAAAAACCATTTTATTCATATAGAAATTTTACTGTTGAAAGTTAGCATTAGCTTTATATGAGTAAGTTATGGTTACCAACTGCAAAGTCAGAGTTCTGTTAAATTGACATGGTATTAGCCAGTAACCAGCCCAGATATTGCCCTTACTTCTAAAGCATTAGCACCATTACATTATTCAGTTCAGTTTCTTTGCAACTGAATTTTCCTTGAATTTTCTAATGTTCTCATATTTTTGAAGTCAACATTTCGGGATGTTTAAGTAAAACTTTATTCACTTATTCATGGCCACCCTAATTTATAGCCCCTTAAAATTTTTGGAACATTATAATTACAAAACCACATTTTTATCTTCTGAAAATAAGTACTCTTCAAATTTTAAAGGGAATACTGTGGGATTTAAATTACCAACATTTCATGGCTTAAAAAATTGACTAAGTTCCTTGGTAACTGGATTTAGTCAAGTAGTAAAAAGAAACCGTGATCAGCCCCTCCTGGAAAGGCCAGAGCTACAGCATTTTTCATTAAGATAAACAGATGCCATTTCCATAGCCATTCCAGGACCCATGAAGGCCTCACTGACTTTAAGAGGCATTTTGATTTGGGCGTGTTTGGTACCCTCTGGTAAATGAATGACTAGAAGCTTCTGTGGCCTCTTCTTTGTTTACACACTGACAACTTTGCTTTTTAATTTTTTCCTTTTTATTATCACCATTTTCCTTTTTTTCAGCCACTTTACCTGAGTCATTCCTCTGTTTTCATGTAATGTTCTTAGGACACTGGAATTACCTAGACTTGGTGTTCTCTCTTCTTCTTCTCCTTGTGACTTCAGTCATCCCTGCTGTCACTGTAGCTTGTTTACTAGGACATCTGCAATTGAAGCTAATATCATTCGGCTACACTTCATCTCTCTTCCTGCATGCTTAATTACTCGTAATAAAGACACAGTTACATCATTTTATTTCTTAGCATTGTGTAGCTCTTTTTAAATTCTTTATAATTACATATTAGTTTAATATTCAATATATGCTTTCTGAACCAGGCAAGTTATAACCAGTTATAGGATGCATTATTTAGTTAAATACCTTTTATCTAAAGGAAGCCATTGGTGCTTGATAAGATTTCTTATTCCCAAAGTTTATTCATTCCTTTATTTACTGAGTTCCTACGACATGCCAGCCTCTCCTTTAGGCACTGAATGTAGCTAGATAGAAACAGAAAAGTTTGTGCCTTTCTAAACTAACATTCCGGTAAGAGAGCAGAGGGTTAATAAACAGTTATGCAAACAAATATATAAAGTAAAGCATCTAGTATATTAGACTGTAGTATGTGCTATGGAGGAAAATAAAAGAGAGAAAGGGACTAAGGAATTCTTGGGGTGGTATTTACTAAACGGGGTGGCCGGGGAAGGCTTTACTGAGAAGGTGGTATTTTTTCTTAAGCCCTTTGGCCATGCTCTTTTTGCTGAAATAATTGCCCTTTGTGTTCTGTTTACAAAAAATTCTAAGCATCTGTTACTGAGACCAATCTGATTGTCTTAGAAGTAGAGGAATGTTATTTTTTTTTCTCTTCCCAGGAATAGTGACTGGGAATGTTTGGAATCCAGGGAGTTTTTTGGTATCTAGAGCTTTTGTCTATTTCTTATTTTGATAACTGTATGAATAACTGTACGAAGGGAAGAACTGTTGCATTACCTAGCAGGTGGGTTGACCCACTCTATTCAAGGTCTGTTACCAGCCACCAGGCTGCACAAAGGCCTCCATCCTGGTTGCTTGCCACTGCTGATGTGGAATACCACTGAGCACGGGCCATGGCCCGGGTAGTAAATGACTGGGGAGTCATTCTTTTTTAAAAGTCTTTTGAGTCTTTCAAATCTAAATCATACACCATCTAGTTTAAACCTAAATATGAAGTACAATTAAAATGAATAAAAATATTTAATTTCCATGGCATAGGTGACTAGTACATAAAATAAGATTATAAGAGTATGCAAACAATATTCCCTCATTAAATAATTGTTATATAACCTTGTGTTCATACTCTGAATGAAATTTTAAAGTCCATTTACATAGAACAGTAGATTTTTGAATTTTTAAATAGTTCCCTCTCCCACCTTTTAAAAGCTTAGTGGTATTTCTGAATAATATATGATTTTCCAATAGGTGTATCCTCCAATTGGGTCTTTCTGTTTTCTATCTTAGCTACAGTAAACTTCTATTATAGAATTATAGACTTAATAGCTGTGTGACCTTCAGCAAGTTATTTAACCTCTCTGGATCTCAATATCTTCATCTATAAATGAGTATAGTAATAGTACCACCTTAATGTGATTGTGATGGAGATAATATTTTAAAAATATTTTGCGTAGTATCTAGATAATAGGAAGTGCTCGAAAATTAGTTATTCTTACAGATGATGATACTTAATATACAACAATAATGTAGGGAGACGTATATTTCCAATATTCTTTTTTCATATTTTTTTATATTTAAATTACTATCATGTCTTTTGTATTCATCCGCTCTATATGTAATTGTTAATCTCTAATGAATATTTTAATTTCATTTTAAACGTTTTTACTTCTATAATTCTGTAATAACCATTTTATAATTTATAGTAACCATTAGTTATTTTTTCATTTCTGTTTATGCCTGATCAGAAAACATGTATTTATTATTTAACTTTTTTTAATTACAGGTAGATGCCACTGAGAGTGAACCAAAGAGTTTTATCTTTATGAGTGAGGATGCTTTGACAAATCCACAGAAACTGATGGTTTTAATTCATGGTAGTGGTGTTGTCAGGGCAGGTCAGTGGGCTAGAAGGCTTATTATAAATGAAGATCTGGACAGTGGCACACAGATACCATTTATTAAGAGAGCTATGGATGTAAGTGCAATTTCTTTTATATTTTTGTGGGGGGGCATTTTATAGCTCTTCTTTATTATGTTATAATTTATTTTAACATGTTTCTTCTAATGTGTATCCTAAACATAGTCTTACCCTTTAATTGTTATTACTTATTTGTAAGGAAAAATTGTTCTGCATTATTTTGCAGTTACAACTAAAAACAAAATGATATCTTAAGTGTGTAAAAATTTAGATTATGTCTTTGAAATGAATATTTTTCTAAAATTTTTTTATTTATTATTACATGAAATATCACTTAAACTATCAACTACTTATCAGTATTATTGAAATACTTCTGAAAAAATATGACTGCTTTTGTAAATCTTTTACAACCTTGTTTAATTATGTTAGAAACTAAAGGAAATCTGCTACTTTAAATTAATCTCTTATTCTTTAAAAAAAGAGTTGCGATAACTCAGTTTTTTTTTGTAATGTTTTAAAAAATACTCTTTGGAGGCACAAATAAAATGCTTTAAGCATAAGACATACGTAAAAAATGGTTTATTGTAGTATTTACTGAATTACTTTTTTGAATTCAAACTTTTTAGAAATTGATATTTTAACACTGTATTTAAGGTTTTCTTCCTATAATAGTGAAATTGGTTTTTACTGGCCTAGCATTCTACATCTAAATGTTAGGCTACTTTTGTTTCTAATTCTTAGGTTCTGTCAAACAGTCAAACTGCAAAATATGGGTTTCTTTTACATGTAAGTAAAGTTTATCTTCAGAATAAAAGTAAAGCAGCATCTTGTATAATACAAGAATATAAAGTTTATTTTTGTAACTAAAACTTGGAGGGAATTCTTTAATACACTGATAATTACAACTGTCAAAGGTAATAACATTCCCTGCTTTGTTAACTCTGAAATGTTGATATAATTAACCCTTGAACAATGCAAGCGTTAGGGCCACTGACACCCCTGTCCACCACGTGTGAAGTCGAAAAGCCGTATATAACTTTTGCCTTGCTCAAAACTTAACTATTAGTAGTCTGCTGTTGACAAGAACCTTACCTATAATATAAACAGTTGCATAACACATATTTTTTATATTATATGTTTTATATACTGAATTCTTAGAATACAGTAAGCTACAGGAAAGAAAATATTAAGAAAATCTTAGAAAGAGGAAGTACTTCACAGTACTGTATGTATTTATTGAAAAAAAATCCATGTATAAGTGGACCCCCCCCCCCCCAGTTCAAACACATGTTGTTCAAGGGTCAACTGTATTTAGGGCCCAGACCAACTCTTAAAGAATATTTTTGTTAATAGATTTTGAGGCACTTAAAATGCTGTAGGTAGAATTTCTTCGGTTAATTGTATATATCTTTCAGTCTTCATGTATATGTAAAGAACACAACGGCATTACTACTTTTGATTGATTGCAAACTTGAGTAGTATGTTTTTTAGTATAATTTAACTAACTAAAATATAGTGAGGTTTAGATTGAAGTAATTCACATAAACTATTATATTATTTAAACTGTTTTATACTTCAGGACCTGAATGATGAATGAACTTTCTGACATAGTAGTTTGTGATTAGAACAGATCCTTCGATGTATTTTAACATTATATGTGAAATGTGATCACAATTCAGTGATAATTTGAAAATATAATTTAGTAAAGAGAATCAGATGTTTGTACGTTTGAAGGCTAGGTGAAATACTTTATGTAATTATATTGTCCCTGCTACTGTATCAACTGAGCCCTTCCCATTCTAGAATTTTTTTTATTGTTGTATAAGAGTTTTTTTGAGGTGAAAGGAGTATATGGGAATCCATACCAAATATCTTTGTATTGACTGTCTGTTAATACTTCAAACATGAGGGAGCAAGTTGGTCAGTAACAATTAGAATAATCAGTCATCCTGTTCTTATAAGTAGGAATAGTGTTTTGGGGATAGCAACATTTCACTGCCTTGACGTTTTCTGCTTTTCTCAATCATAGCTTACAGTCTTTCAAAAGTTTATCGACATCTGTATCCACTAGTCTCTCGTCTCCCACTTACTTAGTCCAGATGAGTTAATACCATCTCATTTTTTAAACTGATTTTTTACAGTGATTTGTGGAGGGAATAGTGGTAATCTAAAGTATAGCATTTTAAGTACATGCTTTTTATCTGTTTGTTCGAATGACAGTCACTTTACAACTCATATATTTTTAAAACAAATTAACGCTAATTTTCTATATTACAGAATGCTCTGTAAAACTCAGGAGGCATCCTTATGTGGCAGTATTCATCACACTAGAATATTTTGAGATTTTGTTTTAGATATCATTATGATTGTAAGGAGACTAAATTAAAGAATATATAATAAACTGTTGCTTAACTGATATGAATTGCATACTTCAAAAGTTGATTTAGAGCTTTTTAGTTTTTAAATCACTTGCTTCCCTTTTAATAAGCTGTAGTTTTAACTTTTCTATTCTGGCTATTGACTTTTTGATTCCTCTTTTTTTAAAACATATTTTTATTGACTTTTAGAGGGAAAGGGAGAGAAAAATAGAAACATCGATGAGAGAGAAACATCAACATCGATAGGCTGCCTTCTGCACGCCCCCTACTGGGGATCGAGCCTGCATCCCCAGGCATGTGCCCTGATGGGTATTGAACCAGTGACCTCTTGGTGCATGGGTCCATGCTCAACCACTTAGCCACACCAGCTGGGCTGATTCCTCTTTTCTTAATTCATTTTGGGTTTTTCCTTCTTTTTTGGCTGGCACATTTGTAAAACTGATTGATTACAGTATTAGGATTTTTTTCATAAATGTACATGGAGCCATTACAGATGTTTATCTAAAATAGGGTATGATTCCCCCCCCCCAATAATTTAAGTAATACATTTTTTGTAACATTTTTTTAACTATTACCTTGAATTTATGGTCTTCCAACCAAGTACTGCAAGCTCTTGCTACTTCAGCCTAAGTATTTGACAAAATTGGTGAGCAGAAGATGTAATAGGACTCTTTCTAGTGGGTTATTTAGTAACAAGAAGTACCATATCAATTTAGAGCATAGCTTTTGTTTTTAACAATAGCAGTGCCGTCTGATAGCTTATGAGAAATTATTTACCATTTATATAGTGCAAGCAGCATATAATTTGGCAGGAGATACATGTTTAAGGTCTCAGAGGACTCAAAAACATGAAAATTTCTTGGAGCTTTTAAATATACTTTTGTTCAATTGACTTAAAGGCATTGATGCTTTTTTATAGTCGTTAAAAGTATTTGTGGAATTAAAAAAATGCTTATCAATACAAGGTGCCATTTTTCAAAATATAAGATTGGCATGTAAACTGGTAATAAAGTGCATGACATACTAAGTTTAGATATTTGTGGGAATGTAAATTGGAGCAGTGTTTTTAGATGGAAATTTTGTTATATCTTCCGAAATTAAATGTGCATACCCTTGACCCTAAATCCCATTTGAAGGACTTTATGCTAGAGTAGTTCACAAAGTATACGTATGAGGGTGCTCATCACAGCAGTTTGTAATACCACAAATACTTCTAGCACCTCAGTATCCTCCATTAGGGAGTATTTGATTAAATTATGGTATGTACAT
This sequence comes from Miniopterus schreibersii, assembly GCF_964146895.1. Lineage (NCBI taxonomy): Eukaryota > Metazoa > Chordata > Mammalia > Chiroptera > Miniopteridae > Miniopterus > Miniopterus schreibersii. The sequence goes on from NC_138103.1 coordinate 54,555,500, forward strand.
ATTATGGAAGACTAGTTATTACGAAGAACAAATTATATGCTTATGTATGCATTCATATGTAATGTCTAAGAATTACCATATAAAAACACAAGGATGAGGTCATTTGTTAAAAATCATACTTACACTTGCATACACATGCAACTACATGGATATACACTGATGTTCTTAGAAGTTTATGCAAGAAACCATGAGAGTTTTTTTTCTTTTACTTTTCATTTTCAATTTTTCTATTCAATACTTTTGTTCCTTTTTTACTTTGAGCAGTTATTACTTTCATAATTTTAATTTAAAAATTAAGAAAATAGTTCTGAAATATATTACAGTAATATTCATTTAACTGTTTCTAAAAGGATTTAAATGTTTTATTATAAAACTTCAAACAACTCTTTAAATAATTATTGCTTTTCTCATTATAGACTGGCAGAATTTAGACTACTAAAATTTACATTTCAAACTTTTTAAAAATAAATGCTAATTTTTTTCCTGTTTGAAATATGGACTACTAAACTATAGTTTGAAACCAAGAGCACTAATTCCAAATGTTAAAAGTAAACTTTGAAAGAAATTGTAAATTAATCAAAGAAAATATAAGTTGTTACATTATAGACTTCCTAAGAGATTGTTCAAGTCAAGAATTCCAGAAAAGGTTAAAAGCTTAGCACATTACGGAACTGACAAGGTGTATGATGCCACACCAGCCCCCATGCCAGCAAAAGAAAACAATGAAATGACAGCTCTAGTGTTTGGAGAGAGGTTGTTAACGACAGCTTATTCCTTTATGATTTCAACTCTTGACAGAAGACAGGTCTGCTGGTTGCATCAATGGCAGATATATCATTACCTTCTGGCCCTGTCATGACTGAATTGGGGGGGAAAACTGTGCTCAGTTTTGAAAATCCAATTACTTTCTGGAATTTTGGTCACTGTTTCTGAGATACATAGGATTAAGCCATTCTGTGATAGCTCTTTGCATCTAGATTGCTCTCTAAAACTGAACTAATTAACTAATTAAGCATATGCTTTTTATAGTCCAAAGGAGAACAAGGTATAAAAGCATAGAGCACCTTGATATCCTGATGTAATCCCAAGGAAAATATTACCAGGCCTCTTATGTTTAGTATTTATTCCTGTACCTGTGTTTATACCTAATTTCAAATAATTTAAAGTAGACGTGGGCCTTTTCACTAAGTGCAAGGGAAAAAATACTAGATTTTAAAACAATTAGGTACCATTTTTACATGAGAAAATATTTGTTATAGTTATTATTCAATTATAATTTAGTCTTTCTATTTCTCAATTACATGCATATTTGACTTCTTTTTTTCTTTTTTTGCCTACCTAAGAAATGACTCGAGACTTAGAAAGAAAGGGTGTGGGTTTTGAAAGTATGTCAAAAGCCCTGGGGTTTGTGTATGATCAGAATTTCAATGCAGGTTGAGATGAATTCAAATGCATAGAAGGCAAACATAAAAATCTTGTTTAATTTCTGTCATGTTGTTCTTTTTTGAATCACTCTGATGTGTTTTTCGAATCTGCTTTATTCTTGATCTTTGTGCTGTTATATCCACGATCTGTATTTCCCCTCTTTTTACTTCGTTTTAGCTGCTGATCCCTTTTCTGTGGTCCTTCCTTTAATATCAGCTGAAGCAGTTTGAATTGCTGAATCAAAGCTGTTTAGGGAGTGAGAGAGTGTAAGATTGTGCAGGGTAAGATTCTCTGGGTAGAAGGTAACACCTCCTGCAGTTATAATCAATGCTCTGGACACTTTCAAAGATTGGAGAAGCCATGACTTGCTCCGGGGTTAAACTTTTAAAATAACTTCCCTAGAGGAAAATGTCATCAATAAAATGGAATAATTAGTTGACAGTTCTTGAATAGCCTCGGTTTAACAAGAAAAGATTAAAGATAGGTCAGCTTTGCATTTTTCACTGTACTTTTAAATTTCTTTTGCTTTTTAGCCTTTATACTTTTGTTTATTGTGAACATACTTTTAAAAAATTAATTACTTCCAAAATTTATCAGTTTATCCCCTTGAGTTACTTTAATTTGAGGAGAAATAAATGGAAAGAGTTTCATCCTTTACTTGTAGGAAATAGTGTAAACTTTTACTTGAAATCATGGAGACAGTAAATTAGGAACAATAAGCAATTTGCTTAAGAAAGTGCAGTTTGCATGTTAGTTTAAGTCACCGAGCTTTAGATTAAATGTATGATATTTACATAATCACTAAAATAAGATATATATATTTTTAAAGACAATAATGTTAAGTGCATTTTAAGGGTAAATAATTATTAGTTTCCAGGGGAGTTGTCCAGTAGCATTTCATGCTTCTGTTGTTATTCGGTGATGATTTTATTCAACTAGTTACATGATGTAAATAAAAGGTATATTTTAAAATATTAATTTCTTGATAAATTGCCTGTTTCTATATATGATATTAGAAATTCTAACTAATGCCTAATTATGAGTTAAAGATTTAATCTGAAAATGACACATCTATTACTTATTTTATATTTGCAATATAATGTTCTTAAATTAAGACTGAATTTCAGCAGTGATTCTGCATAGTAACAGGCCTGTATTTTAGTTGTTTTTCCTGGACATAAAACAAATCACTACTAAAAATGTGTAGGGAGGTGTTTTAAGAATTAAGTGGAATACCTTGACATACTTTGATATTTAGAATCGTGTCCTTTTATTTTAAAATAAATAAATTTTAAACTTTTATTAGTTTACTTCAAATGTAAGCTTAATCAGTATCCCTATACTGTGAGGTGTGCATTCAGATGTCAGCAAGTGTAAGAACCATGTTGTCGCTTTGTGTTTATAATCCTTATTGAAAAGGAGAAGGTACCTTGTGTATGAAATAGATACAGTACAGGGATGAGTATGTCTTATGAAGCTTGAAGTAGTATTAAAAAATAAAAAGGACAAGTACTGTTGTGTTAGTAAAAAGAACACAGTAGTATTGTGTTAGGTATACATAATGCAATTTTTAAAAACCTGATATCATTTTAGGGACATCCACATTTGATTTTATAAGATCATAAGATTTAAGCCAATTTTGGTTAGGAATGCCATATAGAAATGTATTAAATGGGCATAGCAAACTATTATATTTTTCCTAGAGTTTAAATATAATGAACATTCATGCGATAATTTAAATTCTGAATGAAAGTAAGTTATTTCACAATTTATTATTTTATAAATCAATACTACAGAATGAAATATTCTCTTAACATCAATGGAGAAAATTAAATTTGGAAGAAGCTCTCCTTTGGCCTTTTATTTCTGCAATAGCACAGTGATAGTGATAAATAATACAAGTGTGTCTCCAAATCTCCAAAGAAAACTTATTTTAAAAATTAGAGAAAATATGTGAGCAATTAGACCTTGCCTTTCCTTTTGGTAAAGAAGACCATTGCTTTTTAAATAATTTTTACAGTATTTTAGTATTTAACAGTGTTACTGAAGCTTTTAGAAGAATTTTGTTAAGTTGTTATCTTTATGCCTTCTTAAAACAATCCTATTAAATTCTTATCTTTATGGTTACTTATAGAGGTTAGAAACAGAATTAAGATAATGAAATTATATGTATTTCTGTTATAGTGCAGCTTGAACATAGGATGTTAAATTATAACATAGGATGTCATATTAATAAGGATCAATTTCTTTCTTTATTATTAAAAAATCAGTGTGTTTTGAAACATTTGTATTACATATGCAAGCACACTTATAAATTTCTGTGTACGTTAAAATTTCTAATTGCTAACCCAGTTGTGTTGATTTTTTTTTTAACCATTATTTGAAAGACTTGTCAATTCTATCGGGAAATGAGTACTTGCTTATTCATATCATGAGCTGCATATTTGAATAAAATTATCTTTCTTACAATGAATTGATCTTGAAAATATTTGAGAGAACATTTATCCAGAGAAACACATGCCAAGAATCATTTTAAACTTTCTTAAAATGTTCTTCGTTTGCATTTTCTGATAGTAAGACAATGTCTTTTCTTTGAGCTTTTCATGCACATTTACTTAGTATCGCAGTGGTTTGAAAATGTATTGCCCTCTTGAACAGTGTGTGTTGTTTGTGATCAGAAATTTAAAGAAGTTAGATCCTTCTGTCAGAAAACTGTCTTTTTCCCAGAAATTAACAAATTAGAGCATGAAAGCCAGTAAGGAGAGGTATGTAGTAGGTCATTTGCTGCTACAGGCATTTTCTCTCCCTCCACAATGTATTTGTTTAGTTTCTCTCACTTTCTGCCTGTGGCACCGCATGGTGAAATTCAGACATGCTCTTCCCCTCCAAGGAATCTCAGGGGTGGAGGATAACTTATACAAAATTAATAAATGGTGTTGCTTTTTCATTATCACCCATCCAAGGCAATTTGCAGTGTTCACTTTAGAGGAAAAAAAAATGAGTTGTGTAGGAAGCATTTACAACAATGCATTAACAAGTGTAAAGCCATGAGTCAGTTTTAAAAATGAAATGTATATTGAGATAGATAATACTGTAAACAATTAAGAATATTGACTCAATACTTTTTTTGAAATATATTATTTGTATTGATTTGAGAGAGAGAGGAAGGGAGGGAAATAGAGAGGAAAACATTGATATGAGAGAGAAACTGTTCTGTTGCCTACCCTGTGTGTCCTGACTGGGGCCCAAACCCATAACCCAGGTATGTGCCCTGACCAGGAATTGAACTTGTAACCTTTCCATGTGCAGGATGACAGTCGACTGAGCCACACTGGCCGGGAGACCCAATAATTTCTTAAGGTGCCTCCTTTTATTATTTTGGTACAGTAAAATCATAAAATTTAATCTTGCAAATGAAAAACTAGTACAGTGTTTTTGTATTTTATGATGACTAAATTAAATGAATTAGTTCATTTAGCTAGAGAGGAGGTTTAGCTGTTAGAGAATGCCAATTAGAAATTTTATTTTTACTCTGCAAGTGAATCGTTTTGCTTAAGCATTTTGTTGTAACATACTACAGAAACAATTTTATAGGAGAGAGAATGGTGTTAACCTATTGTATGTGTTCTTTGTGCTGCTCAAATCTGTATAAATACCATAGCAGTGGGATTTAAGATTGCTTTTGAAAAGGAATTTTGTATATATATATATAAATTGTTTATATATATAATCTTAATTCCTTTTTTTTCCTGTTTAATCCCTGGGGATACATTTGAATTGTTTTATGACAATTTTAAGATTAAGAATTGTTTCAAAGAAGCATTTAGAAGAAAGCCCCTTTGTAGTCTCATTGAGCTTCTACAACTCAATTTGGTACTTTTTTTCCTGTACAAGAATGATACAGCTAAGCCTCTTAAATACTATAGTTTAGGAAATAGCCTATTACTTTGTTTAGGATATATGCACCACACTGCACCTTGTTAACAACTTGAATTGTAATAGTAATTTTATTTTGACAAATTTTATGGGTGTGCTTCTGTTTCCACTAAACTGTGAGCTCATTGAGGGCAGGGATCATCCATTTTCACCAATGTCTAGCAGTACAGTGTAGTGGATAAGAACATAGGCTTTGGGGTTAATATTCCTAGTTACCAGTTTTAGCTTTCCTAAAACATTCTCCTTTTAAGCATTTCTAGTCACTAGTTTTAGTGACTTAATAGTTGTGTTATATGGTCAAGTGTTTTGACTGTTGAGTCTTGTTTTCTTTAATCCATAAAATGATCATAATAATAATATAAACTCAGAGGATTATCCTGAAATTAAGTGACTAAATGTATGAAAAGCACTTACTACTGTGCATGAAGCTGTTTTTTAAAAGTTTTTATGGATGGAGGGACAAATGAATTTTTATTAGCAAAAGAGAGAAATATAATGGCTTATTGGCAAGCACTATTCTTTTTGTTAAATCTATTAAAAGATAAAAGTGAGTCATTTCACTTCCTCTGTTCCTAAATAGGAACATGGTGTATACAAGTTCTTATTATAATAGCTGTCACATAATGAGTACTTAATGAATGCTAATAGTGAGGAAGGTAGAGGTGGTAATTATTTAGTGTATTGTTTTGGCTTTGGTTTATGTACTTCCTTTTCCTCTACACATCCTGTCACTCTGCATCTATAACATATTTCTATATTTCTATAACAGTAAGACTGGGCTTCTTCTGTGCATCTAGTAGCATTGGCATTGATTTTTCTGGATCCATATTATCAACTATTCTAAAGACCCAAAGGACATTAGATTAAGTTGGTTTTGGCACTGCATGGAAGGTGTACACAGGCTTTTGTCAGCTTCCAGGGATAACTGCACCTAGAAAGTAGAAACAAGCTTTCAGAAAGTGATTTTTTTTTTAACTCAGAGTTGTTAATGGCAAGAATTTTATTCTAACCTTCTTACTCCATGAAATCCACCCTTCTATCCATCCATCAATCTTCCAATTCATCTATAGATCCATCAGGTATTCATTGAGGGCCCAGCACTGTTCTAAGCTTGGGGAGGGACAGTAATGAAGAAAACATAGTGCCTGCCCTCAAGACATTCCAGTTTAATGGGGGAGACAGGCAAACCCAGTATGGTCTGATAGGTACTCAAAACTGTAAGCATAGGGTCCAGTATTGAAGGTGGTTCTTAATGCCATCTCTGTAAAAATGCTTCCCAACAGGAGTTGTATTTACATAAAATCCTCAAGTATGAGGAGGCACTTGGAGGTGGGAGAGGTATCCTGAATGAGGGATTCCTTGAATAAAGCTTGAACATAGAGTTTGATGTGAAAGGGAAAGTATAAGACTGAGGCTACAGAAATCATCAGGGCCTGGTGTGTCCTCTTAATATATTTGTAAATTCTCGTAAGGGTTACGGAACAGCATTGAATGGTTTCTAAATAGGGAAATAAAGTGGTCAAATTTGTGTTTTAGAAAGCTACTTCTGGCACAAGCCTGATGAGTGGATCTGAGCAAAAATGGTAGACTGGAGTGAGAATCCAGTGGGCTACAAGAGACAGAATAATGATTGATTATATGTGGGACGTGAAAGATGAAAGAATCAAATATGACACTTCAGTTCCTGACTTCTATTCTAGGGGAGATGGTGCTATCTTTAACCAAGTCGGGGAGTGCTGAAGAGGAGCGATCTTTTAACATTGAGGTAGTTGAGAAACTAATTTTAAACATGTTGTTTTCAGGTGCATGTGCCACCATACTCCTCCCAAGCCGTTTGTTTGACAGAATGCCTGTGACACCACTTTTTGACTTTTCATCATATTTCTCCGTTGCAGTAATATTTCCGTTTCATCATATTTCTCCATCTGCTGGGTCATGCAGATGCTTTGAGGAGTTAATTTAGTGATGAAGCTAAGTGCCTTATTATAAAATTACAGTAAAAAGCATAACTAATTGTAACATTAACAGTATCTCAATATCATGCAGATTAGTTTATACTGTGATTTAATGTGCTATTGCTTTTGTATTTTCTTTCTCTGAACGTATTTGTTGAAAGGCTACTAAGTTAGGAGCTCATCAGATAATTGTGGAAAAAGTTGTGACTGGCAGTGGACATGGTCTTATAAAACCTACACCAAGACTGAAAAATACATTGTGTTTAGTTGGATGAAATCTCTCTACCATCATTTTATAATGATTCAGAAAGAGATAAAATATATATATTTTTAAAATATCTTTATTGATTTCAGAGAGAGGAAGGGAGAGGGAGAGAGAGAGAGAGAGAAACATCAGTGATGAGTCATTGATTGGCTCACTGCATGTCCCCGACCAGGGATGGAGCCTACAACCATGGCATGTGCCCCGACTGGGAATTGAACCGTGATCTCCGGATCATAGGGCATGCTCAACCACTGAGCCACGCTGGCTGGGCAATATGGTCACCTTTAACGTTTAAAATATTCTACAATATTGTTCATGCTCTTCTCTCCCAAAGTAATGACTGACTGCTACATTTAACTTTTGAAACTTGCATCATAGTGAAGATAGATATATATAGAGATGATAGATAGATAGATGATAGATAGATAGATAGATAGATAGATAGATGATAGATAGATAGATAGATAGATAGATAGATAGATAGATAGATAGATAGATAGATAGATAAGTTATCTTCTTATTTCTTTAACAAAGGTGGTATACTGGATGGTCTAAATGGATTTTCCTAGGTCTTAAATTGATTCTGTATTTATATTTTTATAATAATTTTTTTTCTGACACATGCCCCACTATAAGAAATCAAAACATAGAAAAATTTTGGCTTAATTTCTCAAAAATATTTAATCTAATTCTTTCTATTTTCCTTCTGTTGTTAAACTTCTCTAATTTTAAAAAATACTGTTTTGCAAAAGATTTATTATAGGAATCTTGTCAATATTGAATTATTTGTATTAATTAATGTACTACTCATTAAGAGCTCATTTACTGCTGGGGGAATGGAGAGAGGAGATTGCTATACTGAAGTGCTGTTACTAATTGAAAAAGCAGAACTAACGAAGCACCTGGCCCGTAAATATATCCAGCAGTTTTTCTTTCAATATGTATGTCCTAATTCAAAAATCTTAGGCAAATAAGCAGGCTCTCCCATGTCTAGATATGTATAGGAAATGCAGTATAGGAGGTAACTTTGAATGCAAAGAGCTGGTACAGAGTAGACAACATTTATTAAGTAAAATAAAGGTCCTCTGGTTACACAGAAATTAAAAGGCATAGCTGGATGTGTGGGTGGTCACCCCTGTGGGTCTGGGAGAAAAGGAGGGTTGTGAAAAGGAGTTGGTGAACTGTGAAGCGGGCTGAGGAGCAGGCCTCAGGAAATAACCTGTTTGTGAGAAGGAGTACATACATTCCTACTAGGATAAGAAACACCTTATTTGCTGTCTCTCATTATATTTGAATTTTTAAAGTTATTTACGAAGAGCAGCTCTTAGGTCTTTCGCTTCCTCTGCCATCTCTTCTGACATACCCCTGTTGCTTCTTCCAAAGTTGTCTGAGAATAATTGTAATTCAGCCTTGGCTTAGGCCCTGCTTCTCTTACTAACTTGCTCTTTACCTTAGAAGAAGGTTGTTTAGCCTGATTAAGCACCCTTTTCTTCTTTTGTGGAATAAATAAGGCACACTTAGTTAGATGCCTTTGTTGCATTGATCATTTTCAAGTATGTAAAAGCCGGCTTTTATATTTATAGGCCTCCAATTGAATAATGGGTATGGAAATCTTTCTTACATGCTGTTATAAAAACAAAAAGAATTGTTATAAAAAATTAGGGAAAGCTTGACCTAAACCCCTTATTCATTGAGTGACAGGTATTTGTCAAAGATGCTTTGATACTAGCGGCTTTGGTAGGAAAGTTATCCATTTGTTAGTATTAGTGAAGGTACTTTCTTAGTTTAATATCTTATTGTATATGTATTATTAACATTAGTAAAAGTAAATACTTTGTTTAGTATCTTACTGCATATGATTCTTTGGAAGGCATTGTTGATTTTGTCTTTGGGCAATGCAGGTTAACTCAGATAAAATAAAAAGTGCTTTTCTTTCCTGAGAACTCCATTCAGACGCTAGCAGAATGAAGAAAACACAAACTGAAAAATGGAACAATTTATTGATAATTTTCATAAGGGTACATATCCTTGAAGTAATTCAAGATTTGCTGTCATAAGTTATTTAGAGAATGAGACTTGATTTTTGAAAATGAGATGAATTTATTTTTAGCCTAGTCTTTATAGAAATTCTCAACCTTGATTTTAGTTTCTGCGTCTTTGCTCATCTAGAAAATTATATCTTACCGTGTTCATACTAGTATCTCATGCTTCAAGTCATAAGTGGTAAAAGATAACACCAGGCGCTAAAAACTACTCATACTAAAATAATAAATTTAAGGACTACTTACATATGAAAATAATTTAAAGAAATCCTAATAGGCAGAGAATAGAAGGACTCATAATTATATGGACAATTACTAACTTACTTTTACTACCAATTTAAATTCAATGTGCCTTATATTAAATCTTTATAATGTTTTTATAAATTGAGTTGCTAAAACTATTCCTGAATTGATATTTTGGGATTAAGAACAAACAAACAAAACAGTTGGTGATCATTTGTTCTATATAGTTTTGACCAAAACATAGTCAATACTAGGTAATTTAATTTTTTCTCTCCCCAAAATTACATTCCTCTTTTGAAGTTGTTGAAAACAGAATTATGGTTATGAAGGTGATTAAAAGAAAGAATACAATTATGGTCCAAAGTGTTCATCTTTCTTGTATAACATGCAATAATAGTGATCATATTTTACCACTGAGCTATGGTCAGACTCTACAAGTACACGTTTTTGATTTCTGCCAGTAAGATTAATTTATTGTCATTTATAAATCTGTTTTTACTACTGAGAAATAATTATTAATAACTACATTCAGATGTTTTCTGAGAATAAAATGTATTTGTTGGTGATAGGACAGGTTTTTTTCTTGCATTATACTTACCTCTTATCTGAGCTTGCAGCTCACTTTCGATTTCAAAAGAGACAGTGTAAAGCTAATTTCATTAAAAATTTTATAAAAACTTTACAAGGTTTTTATTTGCTTTCATAATCTCTCATCTTGTATTCTAGCAATCACAAATTTTTAATGGGGATGTTTTTCTTAAGACAGGAAATAGCAATTTAGAAATATTAATAAAGAGAAAATTTTAATTAAGAAGATTTAAAATGTTTGGGTTTTGTTTGTTTTTTTAATATTTTTTTTATTGATTTCAGAGAGAGCAAGGGAGAGTGAGAGATAGAAACATCAGTGATGAGAGAAAGTCATTGATCAGCTGCCTCCTGCAAGCCCCCTGCGGGGAATCAAGCCCGCAAACTGGCCATGTGCCCTGACCGGGAATCGAACCTCGATCTCCTGTATCGTAGGTCATTGCTCAACTGCTGAGCCACACCTGGCTGGGCTGTTTGGGGGTTTTAAAAAATTAAAAAAAAATGATTTTTCAACTTGCCTTCATATTGTTAGAACAATAATTTTAATTTGCCTTTCAATTTAACTATTACTATTTTTAGACATATCCAAGCATGGTAAATATACTGAAATAAAATCAGCTCATTTATTATTGCTCAAGAGAAGTACTGATTTATTTTAAGGAATTATAAATAAATATTTTTATTTAAATAGCGTTGTATTTCAAATGACAATATAATGGAATAGCCATTGATTTTCCTATTTACCTGTTTGCCACCATTTTCTCCTTCATTTTTTTCTTTTTCTGCCATATTAACCTAAAGACAGTGGGCTATTAGAAAAAAGTTATATAACTTTAAAATGTTTTAAATAATTTTTAATTCAGATTCTATTTTCCTTGGTCTTTTACATAACAGCAAAATGCATTTCTGTCTCTTATGAGAAGTAAAATATTGTGGCCTTTGATTAATTGTTTAGATAACATTGATGCTTTCTAGTCCTTATATAGATTCCTTGGACATGATTAACAATAGAACATATGCACATTGAGTTGTTTATACAGTACAACAACGAGGTTCACCTAGAACAATTCAGTTTCGCTGCTTTTTCTTTTTGCTCAGGTAAGAATACATATTTAATCGGCAATTGGTTGGATTTAAGCAGGGTTTCTCAGCTATTGGTTGGCATTTTGGGTCAGATAATTCTTTCTTATGCGGGTTCTCCTGTGCATTGTGGGATGTTTAGCAGCATGCCTAGTCTCTACCCTCTAGATTAGATGCTAATAGCACCCTGGCAGTTATAAGAACCAAAATGTTTCCAGACATTGCCAAATGTTCCCTGGGGGGCAAAAATGCCCTGACTTGTGAACCACTGGGTTAAAGGTTAATGAAAACTAACTCTACTGTCCATATGTGTATAATCTGAGATTTTTGGCAATCAATATTTTTTCCTTAAAAATATTTACTCTATTTTATAATGCATGAATATTTATTTTGTATACAAAATAAAAACAGGGAAGGGGCTCATTTTTAATACTAAACCAATATATTTTATAATATTTAGTAGCTATAAAAAATTGAATTACACATAATCTTACCATTTAAAGATAGTCACTGTCAATATTTTAGCATGTATCCCTTCAGTTTTTACTCTAAGCATTTCTAAGATTTTTATTTTGCAGTTAACCTTTTATCACTTATATAGCATTAATATCTTTCCATGTAATTATTTTTTACACTTCATATTTAATGACTATAACATCTCATAACAAAGATATGCATATACAAGGTGTCCCAAAAAAATGTATACACATTTTAACAGCTCACAGCTCAATTTTGAAAATGAAATATATTTTAATAAACACTGCCTTTATAATTATTCAAAGTGTGTGTATACATTTTTTGGGACACCTTATATGTTAATATGTAATCATTTATTTCATCAATATCTTATTATTAGAAAAGTAGATTAGTCCAAAATCACAAATTCAAACATCACCGTCTCCGAAAACAACGTCCTCTCACTTCAGCTCACTTGCTATGTAATTATTACAATTCTTTAACCTCATCTATACCAGGAATTCCTTGACTCTACCATTTTCTCTCTCCCATCAACCAACTCTCCTATCTTTTTAAAAAATAAATTAAAAAATTTTTTTTACTTACATGGTGGGGTTGAAATTGGACTACATCTCTAAACAGTATTAGAGAATAACATTATTATTTGTGCTAATATTTTAGAAAGCAAAATACTACAGACGACATGAACCAATTGGAATGTTCACACAATCCTGATAGAAGTGAAAATTAACTGCTTTGAAAACTGTTTGGAAGTATCTATTAAAGTTGAATATACATCGTACCTTGAGACCCAATAGTTTGATTTCCAAATAATGAAATATTCAATACTCATAATTTCATATAGCCAGTCGCGTCTCATTAGAATGCTTTTGTTGATTTTTGCTGAACTCTTATGGTCAGAGCCATCTTATGGTTACAATAATGGCTTCATTGCATCATTTTCATTGCTAAAACAACACTAAGACAAAAGTGAAACAACAGAGACATATGTCCAGACTTTACTTATATGTGAGTGCCTTGGATTATAATTTTCTAATACTGGAAGAACATTTCCTTAATGTTATATGCTATTCACAGTGTAACAGCTACAGACAAGACATACTTTCAAGTTTAATCTGTATAATTAACACTTTACATCACTTTATTAAGTCTACAGTATCAACAAAACAAATGAAGCTCTGACTTATACCGTTTGCCTGTTTCTATGGTGTAAATTCTAAGTACTCATGTAAAAAACCACGGTTGATTTCAGGCTGCCAATTATAAATTCTAAATGTGCTATATTTATACAGTAGACTATTATCCTGCAATAAGAATGATAAAACTTAAAACTACATGCAACATGGACAAGCCTCTCAAACTCACTGTTGAATTAAAAGAGCCAATCACAGAAAGCACAGATTGTATGATTCCTTTTACATAAAGTTCAGAAACAAGCAAAACTAATCTGTGGTGTTAGAAATCAAGATAAAGTTTATGCTTAAGGGGTGGCTTCGTGGTGGAGTATCTGGGGTGCTGGTGGGGCTCATTTAAAAAAATCTTACTGTTGGTTACATGGGTGTGTTCACTTTGTGAAAATTTATTAGGCTGTACACTTAGGACTTGTGCAATTTTCTGTATGTATATAATACTTTCATTAAAATTCACTAGAGCCCTGGCTGGGTGGCTCAGTTGGTTAGAGCGTCATCTTGTACACCAAGAGGTTGCAGGTTTGATTCCCGGTCAGGGAATTTCTAGGTTGTGGGTTCAGTCCCCCGTTAGGGTACATACGGGAGGCAAACGATCTCTCTCTCTCTCCTCTCTTCTCTCTCTTTTTTCTTCTCTCTAAAATCAATTAAAAATGTCCTTTGGTGAGGATTAAAAACAATAATAATAAAATTCACTAGAAAAAATATTGGCTGAATTGAAAGATGTATCTGGAAACTCGGCAATTAGTACATTTGAGGGATAACTTACATTGAGATACAATCAAAGCCTACTCTTAAGTTATCACAAAGAGTTTGTTTTTTTCTCTTTCATCAGTATTCTTCCCTTAGTTGAAATACTTGCCATTTCTTGAACTCAGCCTGTGCCCTTTTTACATCATCTCTGCCCTTGCTTTTCCTATGCCTGAAAGTGCCTTTCTAATCTCTGCCTATTGGGATTTCTTAATATTCTTCTCACACGTAAGTCATTCTCAAATTATTTGAGGTATGATTTCAGTAAGATTAGTTTTCCCCTACTGTGTATCTTTTACTATATAAGATTTGAAGATTAGTGTGAACATGGTTAGATATGCTTTTCTGGCTTCAGGAGTATTGGATGATTGAGGGTTGCTGCAGGATGAGTGAGATGTTGTTGTATAAGGTTCAAATATAACCTCCAGTTTCATATCTTATTGGTTATTTCCATTGTCTTTATTTCAGCCATTTAATACAAGTTCTCATTAAAATGCATTGACATTATCTACATATTATCTAACATATTTACAGTCACCTTTAAAGTAATTTTGAATTCCATGAAAACATGGTAGACAGGGGGAGTTTCAAATCTCCTTTCTGTTAAGAGAGTTTTAAGATACATATGCCTTATTAGTAACTTGGGGTCAGCCATGATCTAATAAAAAATTAGATTTCGTAAAAGATTAATATGTTTCTAGACCTCTGACTCTGAAACTAGTTAAAAATCCCAAGATCAATTTGAATCGAGATTGGACTGAACTGAGTGTCATTTCCCGTCTGGTCCAGAAGTACCATAACCCTGCTGATTAGTGAAGATCAAGTTGAGACTACCAGTGTCTCTAACAGTGTGATGTTTACTTGCAATACTCACCAGTCCACTTACAGACATCGCCCAGCTGGGATGTTTATGTCTGGTTTAGAGTGTATGTCAAGTGGCTTATAACTGCTGTCTGCCTTTGTGAAGAGAATTAATTTGTACTTGTGTAGTCGTAAACTCATTTCTTTTGTATCTGATTCTATCTTAGAGTGTTTCTGACAGTTTGTATCTTAAGCACTTCATTTATGAGAGGGGCCAATTTAAGTTTTAATTTTATTTTCTCCAGTTTTATAACAGGTTTAACTTTTTACATTTGTTTAGTTTTGTTTTGTGAGTCATAAGAAAAATCAAGTTACTATGTTGCTTTAAATTTTCTTCCTAAGTTCTTTTAACAATATTTTCTAATTCCTTTGGCATGAAGAAGCCAATAATTCTACTTTCCTAAAGCAACTTGTTTTCCTTTTACACCCTGTGCTTCTGGTGTTGGCACTCTTGTTTTTACTAGTCTCTCTTGCATACAGAATTTTAGATTTTTACAGTATAAAGGTTATAGGCAAATAGCCAGCTGTCACATTGTTGAGGTCAGATACAACTACTATATATGAGATGCTCTGTTTTGGCTTCATACTACTTGCCAGATTGCTAAGCAGATGTTCTAGGCTATAATTCAGGAAACTGGGACCTCTTGAAACATTCCCTGAGAGTCGCTTTTGACATCTCTGAATCATTTATTTAAAGGTAATTAGTTCTAGTGAAAATGAAAATGCATTGATATGAAAAGAACAAAATTATTTTATAGTGTTTGGGAGTTGTAGCATGATTAGAAACCTGATTCTGAATATGTATCTAATGGTGGAAAGGTATTCATTTTAACATAGGAATGCATTACAATTAAACACTTTTCTACTTTTAAAAAATTGAAGACTGTTACAAAAGACTATTACCTTAAAAAGTCTTCCTTTTTATAGAATTTAAGGACTACCAATTGACTTTGTTTTAATTGAAGAAATTATAAGCTGCCTGTTTTTATACAGAAAACATGTAAAAACAGGCTATAATTACTATTTTTCTCTGATATATCCAAGTACATGCCTTGGTATTTTTCTCATATATCCCATCAATATTTTTTGTTGGTACTGCAAATTTTTATAATTAATACAAAGCTCTCTTATCTATATTTAGAACTTTTATAAAATATTATTGTAAATCTGTAGTTTTCTTTTCCTATGTGCCCATTATTAACATATCAGTTGCACAAAAGATAAAAGTTTAATGAACTCATGATCTAAAAGTTAGAAAAACACATTTTAAAAAATCTGTCATGATGTGTTCATTTAGATCTCTTTGACCATATTTAGATAATAAAGGAGCCACATAACTTGTGTTCGTACCCATATATTTCACTTGTAATATGCATTGTGCTTTAAAGAAAAGTGCTTTGTACATAAATAATATGAGATCTAATATCTTGTTATTGAAAAAATTCTTAGGTCACTGTATTTTCAGGAAAGTGAGAATAAACAGTAGGAATAAACATCTAAATCTCATTAATATTTGCCTATGGATTAATTTGTATGTAAAGTTAATGTGGGTCCATTAGACATTCAGGATACCATAACAAACACTTCAATCAAACTAACGAACTCTCAGTGTGAAAACAGAACTCTAAAATCACCTCTGTTCTTCCTCCTTAAACAAGTCTTTCATTTTTCCCATTTCATATTTTGGATAACTAGCATTACAATGAGACTGATGCAAAAGACCAATCTCAGCAGTTCCTCCAGAATTTTAGAAAAGTAATTAAGGCAGTTTGTTTATAAACTAACCCTGGACTCTAAGCCTAAGTGGATGTATAACCTTAACTTTCCATAACTATCAGGTCCTGCTGGGCTAGAAGTTGTATTCCAATAGGAAATCATAAAAGGATGGAGATGGTCAATTTTAGAATTGAAACCCAAGCAGAGCCACTTTATCTGCAGAAAATTTAGGGATTTTTGTAGATAAGTTCTTATTTGGATAATTGATAGTTGAATGTTAATAATCTGTCCCCTTCTTTCTTTCTCTCGCTTACATATATACACATACAATTAGCAAGTCATAATACTAAGGTATCAAATTACTGCATTTTGTCCATTCTAAGATGCCCATTTTCTTTATATTTTAACACCTCCGAAATTGGGATGCAGCTGTCTTTTCTCCACCCAAATTTTAGAACCAATGAGAGAAAGAGTCATGATAGAGATCAATGTGTCATCCTTATAACTGACAAATAATAGATTGAGGGATAGGTTTGGTCTACGAGCCAGACGGGTTGGCTGATACATCTCCCCAGAGTCTGGCAGAGTTATCCGAGGGCCTCGCCGTGTGGAGATTATGGCACCGAGCAACAGAATGACGTGTGTGCTCCGCGCACAGCTGGCTGCCCAGGTGCGGGAAAGCTACTGAGTCACCAGCAGCAGCTTACCGGTCACACAGGTTCCGGCGCTGCTGGGAACGGACGCAGGGAGAGGAGCAGGGCGGGAGCAGTAGCCCGCGTGGGGACCGGTGGGTGCGGTAAGTTCCTCCCTGACAGCAGAACAGCTCTGGGGCCAGGCACCCCTCCAAGGCCAAGCCCCCTGCTGTCCTTGTCCAAGTTACCCGAATTCATTAGGGATTCTTTGAAAGTACAGATTTGAAAATATGCCCTAGGGGCACATTCATTTTTGTCCTATCTCCTTTGTGTCTCTGGGCCTCTCTTTCCCTCATCTTTCTATTTTCATCTACTTGTCCTTGCTGCCAACACCTGCTGAGTTCTCTTGTTTCTTGGAGAAATAGATCCTGTTCTGGCAGACTCCAGGCTCTCTTGTTGTGAGATGAGCCTTTTCCTCTCAGTGACCGACATTCCAGTGGAGTCTCCTGCATTATTTTCTTCCTCTGCCTTTGCTTCTGTTGTCCTGCTCAGATCCCTTGAGATGAGTTTGTTTTTGCCTTGACCCGTCTGTTATCTTCGCACCTTGCCTTTTACATTTATTCAGTTGTACAACTACTCCCCTGGCCTGTCACACGCCTACCTGCACCAAAAGCTTGTCAGTACTTAAAAAATCTTCATTCAAACCACGTGTTGTTAATATCCTCATTTGGTCCACGAGTACTGCCTTAGGATTGACTTCTTTCTTGAATTCGCTTTGAAGAAACATATATGCATTTTATCACATCAGCCACAGCCCATCTGGAGCGAACCATCAATCCACAGTGAATTTTTGCAGAAGAGTGTTTTGCTACATGAACCACCTAGAAAAATGCACAAGAGTGAGAGCAAAAGAAAACTTTTTTATTTTCTCCAGAATGAAAGTTAAAATATGCCATATTTTCCAGTGTATAAGGCATATTAAAGTTATACTTAAGCATTGGAAATTGAGTGTCTGAGGCAAGAAAAACATTCTGTCTATTCATGGACTACAGGCATGGCTTGGCAAATGGAGGATATTGTCAGTGCATTGCGTTCTCTATTTTTGTACTGTGATCTAAAACTTAGTAGCATAGGCTGTGCTTATTAAGAAAATTGATATCTCCACTCAGATCATTATGACACTGATTCTGTAACAGAGAAGAGGAAAGTCGTAATGCTTGGGAAATGAGAAAAGCTGGTCCTTCACAGTGAAAGCCCTTCATTAGAACATTTCTTCAAAATGTACTTTGCCTTAACTTGAGATTATTTTTCCACCAACTGCCTGGGAGATGTTTTTCTTCTTGAGTGGTAAGAGATAGGTTGAGCTTCTTTTCTAATACATATTTCTGGAATACTTACCCATTCGCTTAACATGTTGACATGTGTACGAGGCACTGTTTTAGACAATGGGGATATTGCAGTGAATAGCCCCAAATCCAAGCTCTCATGGAGCTCTTCATTCTGTTGGAGTATCATGAAAGTTAGAAGTGCAGTAAGTGTGATATAGTTTAGTAGTTAGAAAGTTGGTACTCTAAGCAGTAATACTCATATTTTTCTGTGTCGTGGCATAACAGCTCTGCGTAGTCAGACATTACACAGGACAGCTCATGGAGGGAAGAACACAGACACCACCAGCCCTCTTAGAAGTTAGGCCTGGAATGGGCATGGTGCCCCTCTCATAATGCTCTGTTGGTCAAAGCAGTCAGGCCAGCCCAAATTAAGAAGTGGGGACTTTAATCTCGTGTCTCGATGGGAGGAGTATCAAAGATTTTATAGCCATCTTTGATATGCCACACATACCACTTAACTAGTTTCGCATTCTCCAAGGCCTTTAAGAAAGCTTCCTACCATCACAGTCTAGTGCATTACTATGTGTGGATGACATATTAAGGAACAAATGTCACGTAGGATTTTCTGTGATCTAATTATCAGATATTTTCTGTGATCTAATTATCTCTTAGTCATCATTCTTATACTTAATAGATATAAGTAGAATAAGATTGTAATTTATAGTGATCTACAGTTTGTCATTCTGAGGGAAATGCCTTGTAAGCATTCTTTCTTTAAATGATGATACCTTGCCCGGCCGGGCGTGGCTCAGCGGTTGAGCATCCACCTAGGATCCAGGCGATCGGTGTTCGATTCCTGGTCAGGGCACATGCCCGGGTTGCGGGCTCGATCCCCAGTCGGGGGCATGCAGGAGGCAGCCAATCAATGACTCTCTCATCACTGATGCTTCTATCTCTCTCTCTCCCTCTCCTTTCCTCTCTCTGAAATCAATAAAGATATATATTTTTTTTAAATGTCGATACCTTTTGAAAACTTAAAATTCTTTCCAGTATTGCTAATGTAAGATTGATCACCTTCATCTAGTTAAACATTCAGGAGAAACATTCAGATCATTTTATACTTGACAACACCCAAGGTCTACATTCATTTTACATGAAAGCATAGAATAAACTGTATGCCTATGTGAGGATTAAGTGATTTCTTTCAGTGAGCTAAAGTGGACTGGGAAAAAAAGGTCTACTTAGATGCCTATATGATTTAATACTTTTTCTCTTTTAAAAAGTTATTTGTGCCCTGACCAGGTGGCTCAGTTGGCAGGAGCACCATCCCATACACCTAAAAGGTTGCAGGTTCAATTCGTGGTCAGGGCACATACCTAGGTTTTGGGTTTGATCCCTGGTCAGGGTGGATACAGAAGGCAACCGATTGATGTTTCTCTCTCTCTCACCCTTTCTCTTCCCTCTCTCCTACTCTTGATCCCTCCCCCTCCCTTCCTCTCTCTAAAAGATCAATAAACATATCCTCTGGTGAGGATTTAAAAAAAATTATTTGTAAAAATGCTGAAAAACTAAACTAAAAGTAAAAAATATATATACAGTCCCTTGCAATTAAAAAAATAAGAAATGAAAGCGTCAGCCCCTACTCATATGCCATGCCAGAGGTAATCTTGATTAACAGTTTCCCCTTATACTGTACTTCCTTTCTGTAATGCTAATTTTTTTTTTTTTTTTTGGTTGGAAGGTACAGAACAGGACACTGGTGTTATCAGTGACAAATATCAGAAATGCAGGTTATTGTTTTGGGTATACCTAGATAAGTTTAGTGGTTGATTGGCTTCATTTGAGAAAATATATATATATTTTTGAAAAGGAGATTATTTTAAGCAGTTAAGCATAAGAAAGTCGTACTCAGGTGTGAAATTGGGACCAGATTGACTGGGAATCATTAACAAAAAGGAACTAGTTAAACCATAAATATGGCTGAGGAGAGACTGCAGAAAGATGGCATCAGAGGGCTGGGGGCTGTCTTTGGGAAGCAATCATATTTTGGAGCTGCTTGAGGGAAATGAAACAGGGAACACAGATGGTAAAAGAATCACAATTTTCTTTTGAAGCAAAAGAACAAGAGTACTCTTTACAGTGATGATACATAGTATACAGTGATCACTCTAACTTGGTGAATGAGTAAGTTAAACAAGAAAACACTGTATTGGGGGGGGTGGTTATGCATGTGTGTTTGTTTTGTTTCTGTGTTGTTTTTGTAGAACACAATTACTATGGAGTACTAGATAAGCAATGGACTTAAAGTGAAAAGACATGGCTTCTCATTTCTTCTTACTAGCTGTGTGAATTGTGATAAATAACTTCACCTTTCTGAGTCCATTTTCTCATTTGTAAAATTGGGATAATGCCCCTTCACAGAGTTATTCAGATGATTAAATGAGAGGATATATGCCAAACTAACGTGCTGTAGGAATCTCATGCAATGTTATTATTGGAAAAGTCAGTAGGGGTGGTTAAAATTTGGAATTGGACAAACACAAGGTCAAATGTTGGCTCTAGCTACAGTGCCCCAGAGCAGGTTACTTAACTTCTCTGAGGTGTATTAGGAAATGGAGAGGATATGAATACCTTTGTTATAATTTTGTTGTGATTAATGAAGATTAAAGAGATAGTATGGCTGCCTCACTTATAATAATATAGCTAACTTCAGACTTACATTAAGCATGTTGTTATAGCCATTCAAAATAACAGTTCAGAAATATGCATTAGCTCACTGTTTCTTTAATACTGAAGTTTGTCTAATGACATATCCTTAATATATGAAACATATTTGGGCATAGCACCAGAAAACCTCCAACAAAGTATTCTTCACAGCACATAGTCTCTTTGGTGAGTCTTTCATGTTCTCTTTTGTTAACTTTTGTATCTGCTTTTTGAATATTGGACATTTTCAACGTTTTGTTGAAGACCCTTTTTTGACCTCACATTTTCTCTCTAGGCAGTGTCTTCCACTTCATGACTTTAATTCCCTACCCCAAGCCATTCTTCTGAACTCTATACCCCTATATCCAAGTACCATCATGGCTCCTTAGAGCTCCCATTGGCTTCTTTATATTAATGTGACCCAAAGTTAACACTTTGCTCTCTTTGCTTCCTCCCATACAAACTCATTGCCCTATGTTCTCTGTCTCTGTAAATAGCACCAACATCCTTACCACAGCGCATGTCAAAAAACCTCGGCATCTTCTCTTCCTTTATTCCCTACATGTAATCAGTCACCAAATTCTGTTACTTCTACTTCTTCAATGTATCTTGAATGATCTCCTGTCTATTTCCACTGTCACTCCATAATCAAAGCCACCATCAGCTCTCCCACGGACTTACTACATTTGTCTTATAGTGTAACTCCACATCCAGTCTCATTCCTTTTCAGTCCGGCTCCACTTAGCAGCAAGAATGATCTTTGAACACACATATTTGATCATGTCACTTTCCATCTTAAACCCTTCTGTTGCTCTTATGTGCATTGATTACCTGATTCTCAGCTTCTTTCAAACTACTCTCCCTCTATTTCTCTATGCCTTCAGGTCTCAGTTTACATGTCAGTTTTGTGGGGAAATCTTCCCATCCTCCTTCCATTATCCCTAACTACATTAGCCCCTGATCTATGTTCTATGACACATTTCTCCTTTGAAGCAATTTTCACAGCTATCTGTCTTTCTGTTTGCTATGAGGACAGGCGCCCTGTTTGTCTTACCAGTTATCCTGGCCATTAACTCTATGCCTTGCTGTAGTCTGCATTCAGTAAACATTTCACATGAAAGAGGAAGTAGAATGAGCTTCCTGCATGCTGATCCCGAGAAGGGAAAGGATGCATTTGTAAGTCCTAATTCTTTGTTTCCAGTCATGCTACAAATGGAATAGTCCAAATGTTTATGGTTTTACCTGTCTCTAGTATTCCCATACTCCCTCCCCCATACTTTGTAAAATTTCACTTACAGCTACTTTGTTATTACCTGTATTTATCTTGCAAGACCTTTGCCACGAGTACTTTAAGTCATCAGTAAAGGAATTCCTTGAGTTAATGTTCCTTCAGGATCTGTGTGGAGTAGAGAGTTTTGAGTCCATACAAGAGACACTGTATGGAATGTTTCCTCCGGCTTGCTGTTACTGAGGTCAGGAAAGTACAGCAGTTAGGGGGCTCTGGGTATAAAGCTAGTAATTAATATTAGCCATCTGCTCAGAGCCAGCCAAAGCCAAGACTGAGACTTGAAACTGCAAACCGATGGAACAAAATACTACTTTTAATGCTAACCTAAAGTTTCCTACTTTTGCTTCACACTACACTTGAAACAGGTCATATTCCTTTTTAAAGCATAAATACTATCAGTTGAAAATACTATTTAAATTGCCTTATTAAACTTAGTAGAGCATAGATAATATAAAATATTAGTCACTGTTTTAACACATTGTAAATATACATTTTATGCTTTCTTTAAATGTGCATGTATACTTGATGATAGCAGCTTTGCTCTTTATTTGGCATAAAACCAAATGTCATAATGTATTTAAGTAGTAATTCTTAGTTTCTATATCTTAGTTATTGCCCTGATAAAATTCTTCTGGTTGATGGTTTGCTTCTGCTTGTTTTTCATGCTTGTAAACATACTATCAGTTTTTCTCATAATTCACAATGATAGAAGGAAAGTGTGTCCAATGTAATAGCATTTAATGCTCTTACTTGCAAGAGTGAATTAAATTATTCTTAATAGTATGTGTCACTGCCTACAATAAAGACTAATGAATAGTTTCTTATCTGCAAAATAGGGGTAACACCTCTACTTCAGCTTTCTTGTTTGGTATATAAAGTGCCCAGCCTTGCTCCCTGTACTTGGGAACATTGCATATATTGAGAACACTGGTAGAGCGACATGTGTATTGCAAACAGTATCAAAAATATAATCAAGCCATGGTAGAACTCTTTCTCATCACACTGGCTTTCAGATCTCCCTTCTGGGATCCTTCTAATACAGAATCCTATAAGGAACCTGCAGCCAGTGTGAAGCATCTTTCCTCATTATCATCTGCATTCTCTTAAAGTTCATACTTGGCAAACATAATATGTATGCATTAATTGAGGATTTGGGGATGGAGTAGATAGAGAATAAAATCATAAAGATAGTTCACTTGGTCGTTGCCTATATTAGTCATTGCCTATATTAGTCGTTGCCTATATTAGTGGTTCTCAGATGTTTAGATTTCAGAGGTTCATGTTAAAATGATTCTATTATTCATTATGACCCCCATATATCCATGAAAACATCTTCAAAGCTTTGTGAATTTGTGTTTGGGAGCCTTTACACTACACCTTTGTGGTTACCTGGCTCAACCAAGAATTTTATCATGAATGGATTAATTATACGATGAGGTAAAAGTCTTTGTTCAGTGTAGAGTAAAGCTTGGTTATCTGACACACTCAAGTGTCTCATACTGCATGGTACTCAGAAGTAATACCTATTTATGCCTGTAGTTAAGAAAATGCAACTTACCTTTGATATCTTTACCAGGAATATTTTTAGGTCCACAAGATGGCAGTATTACCTTATCAAGGTAAACAAGACAGTGAAGGCCAGGATTGCTTGGTTTTCCAGTACAAATAAAGGATGCTTTTGAATGCATCAGGAAAACTGATGGTCATTGATAAAGTATGGAAGACAGTTGTAATTGAAGGCAAGAGAATATCTGAGGAGAAAGTTGCCAATTTAGTAAACAATTAAGTAAAAATAGTAATCATGTCATGTTATAGGGAATCTTTCTTCCCTTTTTTCTACTTTCCACTCTTATGAGAAAGCAATAAACATCAAAAAAACAGATTTCATAAAATACCCTTGACTTCCACCATATTCAGTCCAGTACCTCATACCATTCACATTTATGGCATAGAAATAATGAGTAAATTACTTAATGTTCAGTAATGATGACCCCTGTTCTTGAGGCAACATTAGATTATCTCATTTACTAAGGGAGGTAACACATTTTGGAAACATTTTCACAAGTTTAAATGAAAGTTTGGAGTTAAAAGGTTAACCCTCAGTAATTCAGAATACCCCCTTCTATGCTGTATCAATAAATATTTATATAGATCATTTAAGGAAAATGAAATTCATTTCATTCACGATCTGAGGTATAAATTGATTTAGTATTACAGAAATAAAAGGAATTATCCATTATTTATCTTTTTTTTGTATTTCCAATAATATATCTTTTATTCTAATTGTTTAATAATTTAAGTATTTTATTCAGTTCATCCAAGTGTATTTTCAAATCAGTTAAGTAAAGTAATTTCAAATTCAGTCAATGTTCACTCTCACTATTTAACTATTTTGGATGCCATATTTCAAGTACAACTGCATACAACTTAATAAGAAGAAATATGAATTTCTACTGATGCCTGTAACATTGTTGAACCTTAAAAACATTTTTGTTGCATCATAGATTACTATGGTTTAAGGGCAAATTTGGTATCTTATTGCCAGTTTTCTATTTACTTCCACAATATTATTTTCTTAGATAGTTCTCATAGCTTTATATTAGCCGTGGTAACAGAGATTTAAGTAGTACTAACAAGTAAAATCCACAGATTCCCAAACTTGGCCATTAGTTATGCCTTTTACGACAGCTGGTAAGACATAGCAGATTTATCAGGTTTTACTTTATCTACTTTGGCTTCCTTCACTCACTGTCTTGAGTAGGAGTCTGAACTAGTGGGACTGGCAGCCTTGTAATGGGAATCTTCTGTGGAGGAATATTCTTGCTTAGAGAGAAGAGGTATTTTATGCAGACTCATCTGGAGAGAGTGGTTTGGTATTTGTTCCACACTGAAACCCAGCTCTTTCTAGTAGATTATTAATTAAACTAGCCTTGCACTAATTTGGTGGGGTTTGAATGAGTCTGGCTGTTGAGAAAGACAGTTCTGAACCTGGGGCAAGGTGGTGCTCGCTCT
Source organism: Miniopterus schreibersii (assembly GCF_964146895.1). NCBI lineage: Eukaryota > Metazoa > Chordata > Mammalia > Chiroptera > Miniopteridae > Miniopterus > Miniopterus schreibersii. The sequence goes on from NC_138103.1 coordinate 54,580,988, forward strand.
CCCTCATTTATTTCTAAGGAGGTGGGCAGTTGACCAGAGAAACTGAGTTGGAATCAGTCTCATTGGCGCCCGCTCCAAGCTCTTCTCCTGTGTAGCTGCTGTTGTGACTGGCCCTAGCATCTGAGGAGGACAGCGTCTTGAAGGCAAGTGACAGGGTCGTAGAGGCAGCGAAGGGGGAGCTTGCAAGCACAGTGAAGGAGGAGGTTGTATTAGTCCGAGTTGAACGTGACCCCTTGCTCCCTACCCTTGATGCCCTACTTCTGTGAAGACAGCTCACAGGCTGGAGACCGAGAGCATCATCACTGACTTTTCTCCTCGCCAAATGAAAGTCCTGTTGATTAAACTCAGAAGGAGGCTGTCTCAGTCCTTTTGTAGGACCTTTTTAGGGAGATGAAGTGTGGGGAAGCAGAGCAGTCCACCACACCTGCCCTGAGAGCCTGAGAACGAGGGCAGGGGCTTAGCACCGGGAAAAGTGCAGGCAAAAGGGAATGTGATGCGGAAAATAGTAAAGTGAAAGACATTACTGGAAAAACAACCCAAATGCAAACTCCAGAGGAAGAAGAAAGTTATCTTGAGAGAACTTTGATAATAGTTATAACAGTTTGGATACATATTCAACACTAAAATGTTCACTCACACTCTCTTCTTAAAACTCTCTTGCTATACATGAAAAATTCATGCATAAAAGTTCCTAAAGGTGTGACAGATTACCTTTGAAAAACAAACAGCTACATTCTAAAATATTATGTTGTGTTTAAGAAATATGAAAAATTCTTTTTTTCTCTTTATTCTTACGAAGCACTGGAGAGCATATGATGAAATTCTGCAGTTTTTGGAAAACATGGTGTCTGATCAATAAAACACATTTAATTTTTATTTGGAAACATTTTATTTGGGATTTTTAGCATTTTTGCTTTTCATGGGAATATGCCTTTTTTAAAGCCAAAATAAAATTTCCATAATTTTTATGTTTAGTTTCACGCTGTTAATTATTGGTTTGCAGAACTCTTTTAGGTAAGTAGGCAAATAGAAACATGCTATATAGTGGAGATTTAGATCACAGTGTAATAAAGTCAAAATGGACAGATTAAATCAGATAAAGGTTTAATATCTTTCAAAAAGTATAATTTTTTTTCCAGAATTCAGATTACATTAATCATATAATGTATAAGCACAAAGATTCACAATGCTAAATACCTTTTTTTTTTTTTGCTTTGGAAATTTATTCTGAACATTTTGGGAACAAGTAGATTGAGATAAAATATCAAAATTGATGAATTTGCTACAGAGTATGAAGAGCCAGAGTAAATTAGAATTCTGCTCACTAAGTGCCTCAGAGCTTATGCCACCTGACTCATCAAATGAAAAATTCATCAATTAATCCTCTGACAATAACGATATATACACAAAAATCAATCTGGAATTGATTTTTTTTTAGTCTGAACATGAAAACCAAGCTTTGACTTATACATAATGTGAAATTTCTCTTTATTTTGACTTTATTATTGAGTATAACAGCTCAAGTGTTCATATAATTATTTGTTCTAAGTCAACTACAAAAGTGTGATTGTTTGAGAAAGGGTGTATGTGCTATGAAGATGGTCTGAAGCACAATCTGAGTGAGCTAATAAAGTTGTCAAATGCATGTAAGAATACAGCTGATAGGATTCCCTAGACGGCAGCCAATAGAGAGGGATAGTGATCACTAAGCCCTGATGGGAGACCACCCAGGACAGTTAACAGTGAGCTGAGTACTGAGGAAGATCAAAGAAAGAGAAGAGTAACATACAATAACCCAGATCTCAGATACCGATTAAAAAGAACATTGTTAGGCATGAGATTTCTATGAAGAGAGAGAGAGAGAGTGTGTGTGTGTGTGTGTGTGTGTGTGTGGTGACTTAACTCAGTAAACAACATAAACTGTAGAAAGGTGAATCTTTTCCTTGTGCCAGCCTGTTTTGTCTCTATAGATATAAATGTTTCAGAATGCATTAGAATTCAAATGATCTTTTTGCTTTAATTCAGTAAGTCTGTGTAGTTCTTCAAGACTTCCAAAGAAGTCTTTGAAGCCCTTTTCCAGTTGTTAAGTTTCTTTCTTCCACGAGGTCAGTGCCACAATAACATATATACAAATATTTCAAGAATAATCCAAGCCAAATAATAGTGGAGGGTTTTTGGTATGGGGTTTTTGTTTGTTTCATATGTTTGTTTGTTTTGGATTAAAGAAATTCTGTAAAAATTTATTCAGCTATATTACTACAAAGGGAAAGAGTTGAGGGTGGAATTGAAATTTACAGTATTCTGAATCTTTTTACCTTCAAATTAGGTAATTCCAAACCTATTATTATTGCTACTGGATTCTTCATTTCCATATTGCAAATTCTACATTGAATCTTATCAGACTGCATTGAAAAGTTCTCTGTATTCCTACAGAGAACTTAATACAGCTCTAAATGCTGTAAGTCAGCACACTATAACAAAAACAAATGCACTCTTCCAATATACAGTAATGTTAAGCAAGAAGATGCAAAGGAAATGTTAAGCTGGAGAGCTCTGTCAGTATTATGATTTCACATGTAGTAAATTTTGATGACTGTCTTCTGACTGTGGATTCTTGTAGGAAATGAACATTAAGCTGTTTTTATGTTTTATAGATGTTTTAAAAAAGCTGAATACATATGATTCTGCAGCTATTAGAATTTTTCCCCTGTCACAATAGAAGTAAGAAAATTGCAATAGAAATGTCTTCCTGAGTGCATAGCGTATGAAATAATGTGTTTTTTCCCCGTAGTTTAAAATATTAACTTGTATTTTAGGTCTCATTCTTTGCATATGCCTTGACAATTATGATTGCTTGATTAAAGAAAGAGCTTTTGTGCTAGTTATATGTTACAATACCAAATACATTATATCTGAGCAGTATTTATAATGTTCTATTTTTGATCAGGTCAGATATGTCTAGAGAAAAACTAAAGTAGGATAATATGTATTGTTAAGATCTTTTGTTATTAAAACATTTATTGCTTTTCTTTTTTCTCTCTTTAAAAACAATCTGGGAAATGCTTATTTTTAACTAAATAATATGTCCAATAAAATACTCTTTATCTATTAGTTTAAAGCGTCTTAATTGGTTTAGGAATAATTTTTTGAACATTTGTGGAATCATTTGTAGAGAGCACATATTAAGGAGCTTTTAAAAGCATTCATATATACCTTTTTGGCATTTTAGCCTTTATAATCTTCTGTTTCAGATGCATTTTTTAAGGCCTATAAAGAATTACATATTTATATAATTGCCACTCCTGGGAAATATGCTTTAACACAGAATAGATAGTAAAGAATAACTTTTAAGTAATAAGCATGTCTATAGAAGGTTAGTTTTTGCTCTGTCTTCTGTAAAGCTGTATTTTGTTTTGTCATTCAGTCTCATTGGAGATAAATATTTAGTAAATGAAATCAATGATATATATCACTAATTATAAAATAAATGTAACTGTATTTGCTGACAGCTATATCAGTATTGTTACTAATATTTGATTATATCTAAAAGCAAAGAAGTCAGATTTTCTGATAATTTATAAAGTTAATACTTGTTCTCTTTATAACAGTTTTTATCACATTAGCTTTGTATAGCTAAGAGTTAGTCATTTTGTTAATCATAGATAATTATCTTCCTCTGCAAAAATTTTAAGTGCCTTTTTTTAAGACTAAAAAAGTTTCATATATAATTACATACTACTCAGTAGAAAAATAATTATATTGGCTTTATTCTTAATTCTATATTTTAATGTAGGTAGAATGACCCTGTTACATTTTTAACTGTTTATTCCACAGGAAAGGATGAAAATATTAATAGGAAAAAGAAATCTTGAATATCTTCAATTAGGGCCATTTTAAACTTTTGTAAATAGTAAATTTCTGTGTGTGTGTGTGTGCGTGTGCGTGTGTGTGTGTGTTCTACGTCCCATAGGTTTTATTTAACAATTCTATTTTAAAAGGTTAGATTATAACTAATTTATGGGCAGCAGGGGGCAGAGGTGGTCATAGGGAAGTAAAAAGATTTGTTTTGTGATTGAGCACAAGAATTTGATCTTAGTAAACATTATTTTAAGAGTTTCTTAATACAGCACTTTTGTTTAAAGGCTTCAGCAATGTTTCATGTTTTTCATGATTATCCATTTTTACCTTTGTTAATTCTGGTTCATACATAATATAAAAATAATTGATGAGTTAATCATACATTGTAATCCAACCTTATTTATTTAATGCAGCTATTACTTAAAAGTTAACTTTTTTATGCACTCTTTCTTTTACATTATTTATCTTTTAAAATCACAAACTGGTATCCCCCACTGAAGTGGCACTTAGGAAGAGGAAATATATTGACATATTTTAACTTTTTCTATGGCAAATAATCTCCTGTAATATATCATTGGGTAATGATTTTTCACAATTCAGTTGTTATGTAATTGAAATGTTTGAAAATTTGGAGGTACACTTGTTATGTGCAATTTCTCTATTAAGAGTAGCTATCTTTAAACTCTTTCCAAAGCTTTTGTCACTTTGTCAGAAAAAAACTTTCAAATTCTTAAATTTGAAATTTAAGACTTGTTTGCTCATTCTAGCAGCATTCTTAGAAGATAAATTCTGAAATTTTTTACTGATTTTTGATACAGTAGCTCTTACATTTTAAAAGAATAGGAATAAAGTTTGCTTTTTAGAACGGCAACCCTATAAAGTATGAAGATTATTCTTTCAAGTGAGAACACCTCATATTCCTTAGAAATCACCTACTTTTGCTTTAATAATCTCTTTACCTAAAACTGGGATTTATTAGGTAATAATTGGAATTATTAGGTAATATGCTCTTATTAATGTTCAATAGAAAATAACCTATTGAGAACTGCCTGTAAAATTGACTTAAGTAAACTTTATTATTAAATTCTAACAGTATAAAACGTAGTAAGTTTAAATCGTGATAGTATTACTTAATACTTTTTAGACAAATATCTCAAAGTAGTATACTTAGAAAAATGGTTTAATTTAATTTATTTTAGGGGTCAGTAAAGTATAAAATACTTTTGAATTAGGACTTTATTGTGTCAAATGACATTAAGTTATCAAATATGTTTAATTTTCTTGAAATGAGGTTTATATTTCACACCTTTAATCATGCCAATATATTTTGTATGTATCATTTGAAATATATTTTGAAATCATTTTCCAACATTTTCATTATAGTTTAATATGTCTTATCTGGAAAATGACTATTAGGATAAAATAATTGGGCTAAGTTCCCTGCCTAGATAGTATCCTTAATCTCCTAATTAATTTATAGTCATCAGAATGTTTATGAAATGCTTGCTGTGTGCATAGAATTCTTCTATAATCCACATAAGTTGTTTTTAAATTTGGTTTATGTAAATATGAAGAATGAATTTTAACTCTCCTGTCAAACATATGATGATGGTAAAACATAGTATTTCCAGAATTTTGACAGGATATATTCTACCAAAAGATAAATTAATACCTGTTAAATTTTTGGCCTTTTCCAAAATTGAATCTTGCTATTTTTCAAGAGTTTCTCCTATTAAAGAAGAAAGTTTTGAAATGAATATTTTAATTCAATTGAAAATAAAGTATTAAGACATAAATTATACCATGCATTTAAAATTGACCAAGATATATATTTCTTCCTAAGCATTGCATTTGAAAGAAATCTTACATGATTAAAAGAAAATGTAAACTGCATCTTTTTTCCCCCAACACAACCAGCATGTTTTAATGTTACTTATAAAAATGTGAAAAGGAAATTTTTTCTTAAAAAAACTTTTTCTTAACACAATTTTGACTTTCATAATGACTAGGCATATTCAAACTACAAATAATATTCTGGTTCAGTAACAGCCTATATTATATAGGGAATATTAAATAATTCCCTTACATAGTTTTGAAATATTGGGAGTCAAACTTCATCTTTGTGAATCAAAAGTCCCAAATGTCATTGTCCGCCTATTAGAAGTCATAATCTCAGAAAAAATAATAGAGTATTTTAAGGTTATATACTGCTACAGTTGGAAGAGTTTGAGCATTGTATTTGGGGATGGTGCTATGAAAATAAAATTTATTATCTCAAATTAAGGATCCTGAGCATAATTGATTGAAATGATGTAATTTTTTTCATTTATCCTAAAGCCTCTTTTTTTTAAGTGTGTAGATTTCTTGGATCTTATTTCAGTACTCATAAAATGTTATGAGTTACAGAATCAAAATTAATCATTCATTGGAGTATTTCTTATTAGGAGTGCTTTCACAGCAGGGAACCTTAGAGAGGAATTACTCTGATTCTCTGGCGGACTCCCAGAATCACTGGCAGGGTCAAAGTTAAGCAGCAGATTCTGTGCCTTCACTAACACACAGTAGCATTCCAATACTTTGACTTTGGGTTTACACTTGGATGTGTGTGTACATATATGCTTGTCCACTCACGTGTGCATATATATAACATATATATATGGGGGGAGCCCAAAATCTTTATTTGCTAATAGTTGAAAAGGGCAGCCAGGGAAAAATATCTGGTATAAGTATTTGGGATAGGTAGAGCAATTCATAAGGCTACTTCTCTTGCCTACTGAAGATCCATTTTTTCCAGAAAATACCTATTGTATGGCCAGATTCCTGGTTTACTAAAAATGCTTTGTTTCCTCATTTAGCAAATTTAGCCGAGTCTTTTGGGGTTAGCAGAAAGTAAGGTACTAGATTATCTTTTCAGTTATTGCATATCTAATGTAAATAAATCTTAATACAGTGAATATATAAATAATTTTAAGGTGTTTACATTTTAACTTAACATTAGCATATACTAAAACAGCTTCTTATATAATTTTGATAATTTAACCTCTTCTCAGAATAAAAAAACTAGCATTTTAATGGCACAACCCTTTTGCATAATGCTTTTCCCCTTGTTCCTGTTCTTATTTAAGATAAAGAAGGCAACACACCATTATCCCTATTTTGCAGATGTGGAAATTGAGGAAAATTTAAAGAATTTGCCCAAGATACCATAGTTAGTAGAAGGCCAAGATGAAAGTAGAAACCAAAAAAAAAGAAACCAGAAAGTAGAAACCAGAAAAAAAAAAATCTTCTGTATCCAAACTCAGTTCATGTCTTTTCAACCATCTCATAGCTTCCTCTTTATTTTGATAATTTAAAAAAAAAAATCATTGGTGATTTAATGGTTCAAAAATATAAGAAGAGAAACAGACATGCAAAGTTTTCATAGAAAGACAAATGGAATACTGTTTTATTTTTCTTATTTATTGAGAGAGAGAGAGGAAGGGAGAGAGACAGAAAGACAGAGAAAAACATCGGTTTGTTGTTCCACTTATTTATTTATTTATTGTTTGATTCTAGTATGTGCCCCGACCAGGGATTGAACCCCCAGGCTCGGCAGATCAGGATGATGCTCTAACCAACTGAACTACCAGGCCAGGGCCTGAAATACTTTGTTTTAGTTGTGATTTTATAATCTATGCATTGCTGGTTCTAGTAACAAACATAAATCTGTCTTATAAAAGAAAAAATATAAAATGTAAAATAGTAAAAGCTTAGTCGGCTCATTGCTATGTTAGCTATGTTTTACTACTTTCTTTTAATATATATAATAATGAAACATAGTGTTATAAAAGGCCTTCTTAATGCAAGTGACTCAAATAGCATCAAGGAATACAGCATTTGGCAAAATTTTAACATTTCTAAAAGTACAATTTTCTTTAATTCTGACATATATCCGTAAAACAGTATCAATATGTATTATGTATATTTTTAGGGGTTCTGCAACAGACTTTATTTCCATTTTTTCAGAGCTTAACCAGTAATGCTATTGAAATATAAAAGAAAATAATTGAATTTGTTTTAAAATGTAGCTTAATGCCTGAGTTTGAGAAGGAATAGAGATAAACAGAGACAAACTCAGGAGCCCAATATTATTAGTATCTTTTATTTGTCTAATTACTTTTTAACTCAGTGGTCCAACTAACTAAAGTAGGCTTCTTATTAAGTGCTAGGTACCATACATATATACTCTGAATAAATTTTACTTAAATGACATATTTAGATTTTTTGTGGGGAAGAAAAATCACTTAATTCTTAACTGATTTTTAACTTTATCATTTTCCACTTTTCTAATTTTCATGTAATAGAAACTGCCTTTGCAGGTAAGGAATATCAGATATTTCCCAATTTGCCTCTATAAACCACACTACTATGCTAGGATGAATGGAGGCTGGGAATCATAACAATTTATTTATTTAACTGCTTCATAGTCCCTTTCATCAACTCTTAAGTAATTTTCATGGCTGTCTTCTGATTCCTATCTAAATTTTTCACATCTGTCCTAAATTATGGAGCCACTGGTGGTATATATAATGCTAAAAAGTTGAAGAATAAAGAGGCTTTCTACTGTATTCTCCATGTCTTCTCACTCCAAACTAATTACTTAATTAAAGCTGTTCAAGCAGTAATTGAACATCTTCGACATATATGGCATTTGGGCAGAGACCATCAGTCGGACAGGATTTGGGTAAAAATTTCAGAGAAAAAATGCAGAGTAGCATGAAATTAAGCGTGGAGGGAGAATTGAGGGGCAGATACCATATTATCCCTTTAAATTCTTTATTCTCTTGGTATATTTTAGGCTTATGCTTCTAATCCAGGCCCCACTCAATCAAGACTTTTAACGCCTTCATTTAAAAATGTTGTCAGGGATGTAATAATTTACCCACACAAATGAAATTTTCCTCTTGGCATTCAGAGATTTTTGAACTTTACTTTTTAGAATATGTTTAAAGCAAAGTCTTATATTCTGCAACTTCAAGTCTCCCATTCTAAATGGAATTGAATGTAAGAGAAATTTAGAGAAGAGAATAGACTATTTTTGGCCAATTAAATATTATTGTAAATGTCTGCACCCTACGTGTGATCCATGTATCTTTAAGACTTACTCAAGAATAAAAAGTAAAGTCTATTTATACACAAAGATATAGGATTTTAATTTAAGCAGTCTTCACTGACAATTTTTCGGTGTCAACATTTCATAGGTTTGAGACCATTTTTTAACTCTAGCATGTTTTCCACTTGGCCAGGAGGAAATCACTGTAACACATTACACAGAGCTTGACTGCCACATTCCACAATAAAGAGCATCGCACCCTTCATGTCTTACCAGGACCGAAGGAGAAGCTTCTCCCCAACCCAGTCACGTCTCCTTAATAGCTATCTGGTATAGTCCACTAGTACTAATTGAAAAATACAGTTTGCTCCCCACCCAGGCAATAATTTTTGAGTCTAGTTACTACTTATGTAGTGCCTGCTGCAAAGGCATAATCTGCGCTGTACAAGCTACCATTAGCCGTCAGTTCTGACACGAATGAACATGATGCTTAGCAAGTGCTCTTTTCTTTAGTCTACACGATAATGCGGGAGTTGGGCTGTCACCCACGTTTCCCTCCTTCCTTATGGATACCTCATTCTCTGCCACAAGTTAGAAAGTTTTTTTTAATATTTCAACCTGTACCTCCCAGTTTCCCAACCATCCAGTCCAGGAACGCTCGTTAAACCGCCAGCCAGCACAAAACAATGGCTGGTGAAATGAAGTATGAATTGTGTTTGACGACGGAAGTGATTGTGTTCTTCATTAGTTTTTGTTTTCACTTTGTTAGTGTGAAATCACTGAACTTCCCATATCAGATGTTGTACTTATTAATGTATCAACTCATACAAGTCATTGTGTTTAAAATCTGCTATGTGGGTAGGACTATTTATACACTAGTGTACAGAATTTTCAGTTTAATGGTTGATAGTTGATTTTTTTCTTTTGTACGTTATACGCCTTTGAATCATTTGCACTCTGTACCATAACGTCTCATTCTTTCTATGGAACTTTCAGGAGAAAACCAGTAACTGAAATGTTATTGCTATCATATTACCAAAAATACATGGAAGAGAAATTAACTAATTTTAGCAAGTTCTGCTTTTGAAATGTACATATAATTTGGTTTTCTCTACTTATATGTTTTTATGCATATATGACTTTACTTTTATAAACTGTTAAAGTATTTTTAACATTTTCAAATACTATAATATGTGATATTAATAAAAAGAGGGTCTTGTATATAATTAGCAGTTTAAGTAGAAAAGTTTTCTTTGGTAATCATTAAACAATATCCCACCCCCATTTGTACACAGTAAAAATGCGAGAGACACAAGTAAAATACTCCAATTCTTTGTGGGCTAGTTCACAAAATAGGAAATTATTTAAATGCCCAAGTACCTTTGCCGGTCTATAAAGAACAATTTAAGCATGTGAGAAGACTCCTGTATGGCAAAATTGCTGGGTAGTGCTTTGACCATACATCCAATGTTATTATAATTTATAAGATGCTGTTTGTCCCAACTGGAATTCTCAACATGTACTAAAAATAGAATTCACTCTTACTAAATGTCCCATAAGAATAACAGGGGCAGGTGTACAACAAAGCTCTTGCCTGGCCAGCACTTGTGTGGGAATAGCCCTTTAACTGTCCTTTTGAAGGCCCCAAGTTTGAGACTGACTGACTGTGGTGGAAGGACATCTGCAAGACTGGCAGGTGGTGAAGCTGATGCCAGATAATGTCGCTTCTTAATAGCTTGGGTGGACACCAGATTGAGGTATCTTTGTGAGCATGAAGAAAAGAGTAACTAATCATACATTTGAAGAGACTTTTACGAGCTGCATCTGAAAGAAAAATGATCTTTTTACAAAATGGCATCTGATACTCTTAACTAATCTGCTACTCTCCTGATGCTGCTTTCTTCACCCAACTTTCTCTCAACAGACTTTGAGAGTATATTTAGATTTCAAACTCCTAGCCTTCTATTCTTTTTATGGCCTATGTAGGCTGTCAACAAACCTCTTGTACACAAATTCTGCTCTAATTTGATATGGGAAAGCATGTAACCATGGAAACGTTCTTTGTACCCTATCTCAAGCCCTGGATGCTTTATTTACCCTTTATAGAGTGGAACAAATGATCTACATACTTCTTTTCACTTCTTTTTTTTTTTTTTTTTTTTTACCAATTCCTAGCCAAATAGCAAATATATGACTGAAATATTTCTTCACAAAGGCAATATTTTTAATCATACAAGTGTTACTAGTTTCACTTTATTTGGATTAAAAAGATGAGTAGAGTAGCCTTTCTTTTATCATAGTAATTATGTGTATAGTTTATAGGGATATTTTGATGGTGATTTATTTAGAAAGGTTTTATTTGTATAAAATAGAAATGTTTATAAGCCAAAAAATAGCATTTTATTGAACTAATATATTTTATTATTATAATACATGTGTGGCTCTTATATTTAATATCTTCTCTACTATCTACTACATTTGAATTTTAGCAGATTGTCATTCTCTCATTCCTATGAAATAATTCTATATTAGCTGCTTTTACAAATATATTTCAGGTTGATACAAATTAAAATTAAAACAGTCTTAACTGTCTTGTTCATTTTCCAAGTATTTTGTTATTCCAAGTATTATTTAACTTCCAGGAACTGTCATCTTCCTTATGTTCATCCCAATCTTGTTATTACCTTCAGAGGTCCTGCTCCCTGAGCACTATTAAGCAAGTGCAGCTCTTTACAGAAATGCCCCTGAAGCCATAAGCTAACCATGATGACATGTCCATCATGCTAGAATTACAGATAACCTATCATACTCATTTTCTAACTACCCCTGCAATATCTCTCTTATTTCTTTGTATTTCACACATTCAGCTTGAACATGTAATGAAGGAACTCAAAAGCTCTTAGTCATGGACAATGCCCTTGAACTTATGAAAAGCTACTGTAATTTAAGACTTTCTGTAAGCATCTTCCAAAGTTTTGAGGTACTATAAAATTTTTATAAGTAAATATTGATGAATATGCAATATTTCCTTATAGTAATAAATGGCATCTTAACCAGACAATGGCTGTTGGTGGAGTTTATTAGCTTTATTAACTCCCCTAATTTTCATGGGGTACCTTCTTTCAGCATGTGCTGATTTTGCTCTCCAGGTTCACACTCCTCCACTCTCTGTAAGCATTCGCAGGCTTCCCTGAAGAGAGAGATTCTGCTTTATATTCCCCTCCACTTGTAGACTCATTCTTGCAACCATCGCAGGTTTCCAAGGCATCACTTTTTCTTTTTGATGGTACACTATTTAAAATATGTATATTATTCCTGATTATTGCAAACTCAGAACTTAAACAAAAGGGAATAATCACTGTGCTTTCAAATGTGGTTGCAGATTCCTAAAAATTTAGCGAGCAATCATTATGCCTTTACCTCGCAACGAGTAGGACCCACTTCTCTTGCATCAGGTTTAAGGAGGGAGAGGGAAGGAACCAGAGCTATGAAAGCTGTAGGTTGAAGATAGAAGTTAACCCAGAGAAATGCCAGAAATTTTGGAGTATGGGATAAACCAAGAGTAGTTAGTTCTTGGACCATTTAGATACTGATCATTTTCTTCCTAAAGTAAGACACCAAGCTCCGGAATTTCACAATTAAAGCCAACTATTAACAACAGTTTAATTTTATATACTAGTTTTCAGTTTCTCTTCATTTTTACTGTTTGTTTTTTCCATCTTGTGGCTGATAAGCTTATATGAATATTGTTTGTACTCCCTGTAAAAAATGTTTAGAATTATTTCGCTCCTAATTTATATTACCGTAGGAGCCTATGTTACATTTTAATCTTTAAATTTGGAATTTACTTTGTTGTTTACTTTTTATTTGCACCATGTGACTATATTAGGTAATATCTGAGCAGAGTGCTTTGCACAAATAAAAAAGAACACAGAATAGCATTCTTTCAAAATAATACTCTTTAAAAAAGTAATTTTTACTACGTTACTTTTAAACTTAGTACCATGTTTGATGCCTAGTAGCTATTTAGAAACTACTTGAGTAATTGATTTATAGATCCCAAGAGGAGATGTTCATATTGGTTTGGTTTTTTTAAATCACTAAATATATATCATCAACTGTTCAGCGTTCATTAAAGTAATTACATTATGCTTTTGTCAATACATCTATTCTCACTTGAATGGTTTCTTTCTATTAGAGCCTATTAGTATATCTAAACAGTATTTGTTGAATATAGAAATATGTGCTAGTATTTACATTTTTTCTAAAATAGTTTTGTTCTTTTTCAAGTACTACATGAGGCACCATTGAGGACAAGTTAAGAATTATACCCTTGTCATTAAGACTAACATATTAATACCGGTAAAATCTATGTGGTATTTAACTGACCTTTTCATTAAACCTAGTAATAACAATGTTGCCCAGTGATGTGGACACATTTCAGCTCCTGCAGTCACCATTCGACTGTTAAAGAAACTATTGTACTGGTATCTCAAGTAACTTTATAGAGGTTTCTTAAGTTGACCAGGGTCCCCTTATCTTCTGTCCCCCAACTCATATTCTTCACCTTTTGACTCTTCCTTCAAATGCAACCCAAAAGCAAAGGAACTTGTTCTGCCTGTGACTGTGAGCCACTTTCAGACTCAGCCCAGGAAAACAAGGGCTGAGCAGCCGCAATAGTTTTGCAGAAGCCTAAACCCTTGCTGCTTCGATCTGCCATGAATAGAGGGGAACTTCAGTACCAGAACCAAAGGGAACTTTTGCAGAGAAGAGTTTTTCTTATTTTAGGGATCTTCTTAGAAGCCTTGGTAAAGAACACCTGAAACACCTAATGCATCTGTATTTGCTCTCAGTTGACATTTTAGCAATGCGACACTTTGTAGATAAATATTTATTGTTTCTACATGAGTTACTTTTTTAGCTGATCGATGTCAAATGCTTTGAATTTTGCCTTTTAAAATATATCTGACCCCTATGGGTGGCATGTGGTCATTACAGAGCTAATGCCAGGAGTACTATCAGTCTGCGTGTTATGGAAAATCGTATTTGTCACATGGGAATTCAAAAGCAGTAAAAGGTCATCATAATTAAAATCAAGAATCACTTATCACAAGCTAAAGTAATAAACATTATATAGTATATCATATTGATTAACACTGCAAGCTCTGGAGTCAGCATGGATTCTGATCTCAGTTCTACCACTTCCTTGTTTGTTAACAGCTAAAAGCTAAGGATACCAGCAATATTTCTACCTTGCAGGGTTTTAGAAATGATTAAATGAGATAATACATATACAGTGCTTAATGTACTTGTCATATAGCAAGCACTCAATAAATGTTAGCAATTATTACTATTTATAATTTTTCATTCTTGAGCCATATATTAGACATTCTAATAGCTGTACAGTTGCTTTCAGCGTTAGTTTTTTTTGTGGTGTATGTATGGTTGAAATTACTTGCAATACAGTCTCTTAATGACCAAATGAATATCTTTCCTTAGCCATTTGGTTGATTTAGGTCTTTATTACTATACACACGTGGACCAGTGGTCTTTTTCATTCTGCATACTAACGAGAAGGTTTATCACTACTAAGAGCTGCCATTAGCCTAGAATAAGGTAAGTTCCTAAAAAGAGAGAATGAAAGATGAGAATGAAAGAGAATAGGGGTAAGAATACATAAAACCAAAGAAGATGTAGAAAGAAAGGTTCATATGAGGAGCAGGGAGTACCATAAATATATGTCACCTGTGCTGTGGGTAAGGGAAACTGCTGCTTGAGGTCTGGCTCTGAGAAGTTTATAATAAACAGCCTCCACAGATGAAATAAATAAATAAAAAGGAAAATGCATGAAGATTATAAGGATTCATAAGCAATGATAAGTGAAACAAGGGATACCTATAAGAATATACTCAGTAAGACATCATAATATGTCTACTTTGGGACATAGCAGCACTTGTCTTATAATGAGAATAAAAAATTTTTCAGGGCCAGAGGGCAGAATGGGTATTCGTCATTGGAAGATATGGGTTCCACAGCGTTATACCCGAGTCACCAGCTCCTAGAACGGCCCAAGACTTGCAACCTACCTTTAGCCTGGGAATGGTGCAGCAGAGGGCTAGGGAATGGGGGTGGGGTAATTTTCCCCTCACAGTCTGAAGTTAAGAAGGATGGATTCAGTATATCCCTGGTGTCCACTGAGACCTCCTTAAGCTGCAAATACGCCTTATACATTTTAGCTGTATTGTCTTTTTTTGACTCTATAATTAAGATTTTTAAATTCCTGGTGGTGGTAAGCAAATCTGAAACATGATGGAATATGCAGGAAACCAAGTGTCTCTGCCCCAAATATTTTTAGCATGAAGATCTGACAGTAGCTCCGTAGAAGTGTTCTATGAGAATCAGTGATCTCTTTAAATAAAATAGGAAGCTAATATTCCCTTACAATATATAATTACCCTTATATCCCTCTATCCTAGTTTGCCATTCTTTGAATTTTCATAATTTTAAACTACATCATTTTAGGTTTAGAATAAAAGTGCTTTGGCAAATGACTATTTGTAGTCTTTTTGGCCTATTTGCTAATTTATTGGAGCATGATTTAGTTTCTTTTATAAGGGAAGAAGAGGAAGTAGGAGAAAGCACAGTTGCATTTTCTCCTGTGGGTTTTCTATGAATTACTTTGTTTTTAGTCCTTGCCTCTCATGTAAGCTCTGATCCATAAATGATCTCATGTTGAGCTTCCACTTTAGAAAGACCAGAATCTTACCTATAAGAAGCTTAAGGAAAAACATTTTAATAAAAACAAAGTAACTTTCATTAATAAATAAGTTTGTTTGCTTTTATGTTGGGGAGAAGTAGCTTCTTTGGGGGAGACTGTACGTCACAAAAGGCATAGAGCGGCAGTTTGCTTTTAATAAAGACAATGCCTTTTTGTATGACTATTTTTGATCCTGAATATTAGGGACACTCCTGCCCATTGATATTTGGGAGGAAATGAAGTGATTTCACCTGAGTTATAAGGTTTGATTTTTTTCATTCTAAATGATTCTATCATTTATATTCCAACTTATACTCTGCTTCCTGTGTTATGGACTCGATAGAAGATGGAAAAGGCTTTCAAGTATCCTTGTTCTAGGAGAGTGAAGATCTAATGCTCTAACCACTTCTTGAAATTTTATTTAATTAGCATTGTGTAGAATTTGGAAGTTTATACTTAATGTGGAAGATATTAAATTGGCTTTTTCATCCCTTACTATAGTGTTCAATTTAAGGGGGAAAAAGTGAGCATATGTCACGGTAGTTGCAGAAATTTGCTAAAAATATTACCTGTTGATCTCACCTCTTGTTTGCATTGGGAACCAAGAATAGTCAAGATTTTACATTTGGAATAAATGTTAAAATTTAAACTCATTGAAATTCTAGTTAATATAATTCTGTTTTTCTTTCTCTTAACATGAGTTGCCTTATTCTGAAATAATTATAGTTGTTGTTATGCTGTTGTCATATATCTTACATGGTAGTATCTCCTGTTTCCATCTTGAGAGTTATTAGAGTGGATTTTTTTTTTTTTAAAGACAGGGTCATGTTTTTAGGGTAACTATAATCATATCTTCTCCAGTCCTCTGTTTAAGTAAAGTACTTAGGCATAGATTTCTTCTTGAATAGTATTGATATTTTGGCAAATTCTTTAAACATTTTAAACATTTTTTCTTTATAAAAAAATTTTGAGAAAAATGATGAATCCTGTTTTGTATTTGCTTATTATATTCTGTGATCTTTTATAGGTTTCTTTTCTATTTGGTATCAGTTATATATTTAAAGCTGTACTATTATTTTATTTATTAAAATTTTTAAAATAAAAACTATTCTATTAAAATTAAGAGTGATATACACATTTTAATTTTTATTATCATTTAGTTTTAACAGAATGGTTTAAACTTTGCACCAAATTTTGTGGGTAGTAGTGTTTCCTTCATATTTTGTTGGGAGAGAAATATAATCTCTCTACATGTTAGAGATTTGTCACATTACTTTTGTTCAGTGATTTCTGTGACTAATTAGATATTTTAGTGAATGATATATGTTCCTGATTGCAGTTTCACATTAAAGCACATTATGATATGATATACAGATTTAACTTAAAAAGTTATTGTTTTTACTTTATGGATTTTGTGCTGTGATGTCTTTGTATTTCTATTGAAATATGCAGAGTATGAATTTTAGTTTAAATATCTAAACAAATTTTATGGAATAGTAGTGCAGTAATTAATTTCAATTTAAAATACAGACAAATTAAAGTACTTGTAAATAGCTATTAGGTTAACTGATATATTTACCAAAATTGATAGATCCATTCACATTTCTCTAATACAGAATGTTCAAGTTCTTTTCAAGTTTATACTGCTTTTCCTTATTTTACCCTTCTATTGATATCCACTTGGAAGACTTAGAAAGCAGAAAACATCTCCTACATATACATGATCAAAAATGAAAGCCTGATGGCCTGAAGGTTGAAATAATTATCTCTGGTGGCCGTGCAGATCTCAATGTCAAAGCTGAGAACCACAGGGCAGCTGAATTAAAGCATGAAAACTGGCATGAGCACAGACAACTGCTTGAGGCTCTTTATTACTGTTTGATACAGCAGCCCTTTGTTGAGAATCTTGTTTTTTTGGTTCGAAAGCAACTGTGTGTGTCTAATCTTGCGTTTTCCTTTATCATCAATTCCATTCCTGTGATATTTACAAAACTAAGCAACATCACATGTATTTATCCCGATTTCTGAATTAACGTTTCTGAAGCTTTCTGCTAATCTGCAGATAGGTGGCACCGTTCATACAGATTGAAAAAGCAGTGCTTTCCCTGTTCACACTATTCCATGCTGTAAATTAACCTGTCACTTTATTATTTGACAAGATCTTCATTTTTATTCATCAGGACTTGGGCCAGGATGGGTGCATTTATGGCCATTTGCTTTGCACGGCTCTCAGCTGAGTTTGTAGGTATTGTAAGTGAGATCCATTATCCCTGTTACAAGTGCACACAATGCAGATGCTGATCTGCGATGATGATGAGAAACCAAAGTCAGTAAAGACCACATAAGCCACCCTTGATGAAAAGATAAATGAATGCATAAATAACATTGTGCTCTGCTGTGTTTGCTGAGATCAAGGATAGATTTTGAAGGTTTTGAGAGATCAGGCATACAGAACCTGGAGAAATTCACCCTCCTTCACTCTGCATTCAGCAAGCATTTCACTGTGTGCAGAAAAGCTGAGCGACATTTTAATACATGACTGGAAGCTCAGAAATGTTTGGGCACTTCTCTGTGTTTTTAATGTTAAAATAAACCGCAAAGAGATAGCAGAGGCATTAGAGTTAATAAGAATTTAACATGGTATGAAGAAAGCCATGCTTGCTTTAGACAATTCCTAACTTAGTTCTTTATGTAAATACTCTTGTGTCTATTGTGTTCTAATTATAAATGTAATTATGGAGATAGATTACTAAATTATGTTTGTAATTGTATTCATAAAGATTAATGACATTTAAACAGACATATGCATGATAACATAAGATATGTATTTAGAGGATGTACTTCAACTTTATACAACAGATGTATTTTTAAATAGTCTATAGAAATAATTTAGCTAATTGAGTACTTTTTTTTAATTGGCAGCACAGCAGCATGCATGAATATATACTGTTGTGTATTTATCTATACATTGTTCTGACATACATATTTTGGGGGG